>NC_022013.1:10384166-10402661 GCF_000317375.1 Microtus ochrogaster | reverse complement strand
TGTGTGTGTGTGTGTGTGTGTGTGTGTGTGTGTCACACACACATATATGCCATGGTCAATATGAGTATCTTTCTTTTTTTTTTTTTTAAGATTGGTTGTGCTGGTTATTTTTGTCATCTTGATACTGAGAAGAGTTATCTGAAAAAAGGAAACCTCAGTTGAGAAGCTGTTTCTCTCCATCAGACTGGCCTGTGTAGTGTTTTCGTCACTGATGATGATGTGGGAAGATCCACCCACTCTGCTGTGAGAAGTCACTGGTGAAGGGGTGGTTCTGAGTGGGTAAGGAAGTAGGCTGAGCAAGCCATTGAGGTAAGCCAGTAAGAGGCACTCTTGCATGGTCTCAGCTTCAGTTCCTGCCTCCAGGTTCCTGCCTTGAGTTCCTGCCTTGGCTTCCACCAGTGATGTATGTGATCAGCATGTGTAAGCCAATAGCCCTTTCCTTTCCCAGTTGTCTTTGGTCATGGTGTTTTGTTGGAGCAACAGAAACCAAACTAAGATAACAGGGTCACAGTGAACCCAGTGCCCACAGATTTGAGTAAGTTGGTCATCAGATGCCCCAGGAATCTTGTCTCTCTCTATCAGCACTTGTACTACAGGCATGTGCCACCACAGCCAGCTTTATTACCTGGATTGTAAGGTACCAAATGCAAGTTTTCATGCTTGCATAGCGGCATTTTCTAACCTGCTAACTCCCCAGCCCCAGGCATCAGGATCTTAATTGGTGTGTTCTTGGGTTTGGTTTGTGAGTGTTTTTGTACCAATGTTCATGAGGGAAACTGGTCCTCTTGAGTGTGCTCACTTCTTTTTGTTCTAGAGCTTTCAGGTGTGCAGTTAAGTTGTGAGTGTGAGATCTCTGCAGTTTTTTTTATGCCTGCACTTAGTGCTGTCAACTTTCCTCTTAGCACTGCTTTCATGGTGTCCCATAAGTTTGGAATTGTTACGTATTCATCTTCATTGAATTCTAGGAAGTCTTTAATTCCTTTATTATTTCTGCATTGACCCAGTCGTCATTCAGTAGAGTTGTTCAGTTTCCACGAGTTTGTAGGCTTTCTGCTGTTTCTGCTCTTGATACCCAGCTGAAATCTGCGGTGGTCTGATAAGATACGGAGGGTTATTTTAATTTTCTTGTATCTGTTAAGACTTGCTTTATGACTGAGCATGTGACCAATTATGGAGAATATTCCATGAGGGGCTGAGAAAAAGTTTGCTCTTTTGTGTTTGGGTGAAATGTTCTGGAGAAATCTGTTAGGCGGGACCCTTTTCCTTACACTGGGTGGCCTCAACCATCCTTGATGTCATGGTTTGAGTTTGTCTTGTTATAGTATGTTATGCTATGCTTAGTTGGTGTTCCTGAGAGGTCTGCTCTTTTCTTAGGGGAGACAGAGTCCTGGGTGGATCTGGAGAAGAGGGGAGGTGGAGGAGGCAGACTAGGGGGAGAGGAAGGGAAGGAAACATCGGTTGGGATATGTGATGCATGAGAGAAGAGCAAAAGCTCTTCATTGGTTCACTTTGAGTGGCTGTAGTGTTCAATTACAGTCCTCCATTGCCTAGGCCAGGAGTTAACAGTGCAAATGGAACCTCCTCAGAGTGACAGATTCAGGTGTCTGGGGAAGGCAATGGCAGAGAATGAAGTGCAAGGACGCATTAAGAACCGGGGGACACACCAATACAAGTCCTTCAAACTCCAGGAGGAACATAAGGGCTGGAGGCTCCTGGAAATGGAGGGGGGCTCCACAAGCAGATTAAGAACCTGGGGGACCCATCAGCTATAGGATGAGATGGTCTTTCAAGCTCCAAGAAGAACATGGAAACTGGAGGCTTCTGGGAGGGAGGAAGGGGTTCCACAGAACACACCTTCTACAGCTTTCCCGTGGAAGAGTGTCCCTGACACTCCTGCTCAGACTTTAAGACTCTAACCGCACACAGGGCTAGGTATCATGGAGCCCACTAAAAGCCTGGGCGTAGAGCAGAGGCTCAGGGTGTGGGAGACGGGTGAGGTCTGTGGTCCAGAGTGAACCCTGAAGCAGAACACAAGGCTCTATAAATGTCCCTGCCTTCTCTCATGCCCATCTTCCCAGAACCAAGCTGGGAGGTAGGGTGATAGATGGGTCCAGGCCCTGAGGGTAGTCCTGGGCCACAAAGCCAGACTTTCCAGAAAATTCTAACCAATTAATCAACATCCTTATTTGCTCCCACAGAGAAACAGAAATGGTGTCAGAAGAGCCCAGGAGGCCTCCAGCTACCTCTGGAGGAAGATGGGCAACCTCTGGGGATGGGACATCAGAGTACCCATCTGGATGTGTCTTTCTATAGTGACTTCCCTGGAGAGGTGTGGGCCAGCATATATTCATGCCACACAGGGAGCACAAAGATGCTTACGTCCAAGCCCAGCTTGGCGAGCCAGTTAGTTCACTGGGGTTTCTTATAGGAGCAGGGGTGACTTAGGCAGCTGTATCACAGGAGGACGAGCTGCATCACCCCAGGACGAGCAAGGGCTCAGGACAGCTGCAGGCAGTTCCACTCAAGTTTCCTCTGGTCGTTAATTGCTGCTCCTTGTATAACCTTGGAAAGGGGACTTGTGACTGTAACTTTCTGAATTCTTCAGCCCAGTGAATTGCATGAGTTTCCCGAGCCTTGTAAATTGCAAGAGCATCTATCCTCTCTCTAGGAAGGAATGTTCTAGCTCATAGGAAATGGTTACGAAATATTCCTCCAACCGTTCCTACTGGAGCCTGGCCTTCGGGCCTCACACATGCTAGGTAGATGCTCCTGCACAGAGCTACACTCCTGGGGCCTTTTAATTTTTTGAGACAGGGTCTTAGTAAGTTACCAGTGCTGGTCTTGAACTCACTCTGCAGTCCAGTCTGGCTTTGAACTGGTGGTCTCTTGCCTCAGTCTCCCAAATAGTGAGGATTACAGACCTATGCTCCTAGGCCTGGCTCCCTGGGTTCTTTCTTCAGTGCTGTAAACTGAATTGAGGTTCTCCTTAAAGCCCCAAACTGGGTTAGTGATGTAACTTAGTTGGTAGAGGGCTTGCTTAGCATGCCCGAGGCCTTGGGGCTGATCCCCAGAACTATATAAACCCAGCAAGGCAGTGCGGGTTTATAATCCCAGACATTTGGGGGACAAAGGAAGGTCAGAAGTCTAAGGTCATCCTCCTCAGCATAGATGCGTACTGAGATCAAGGTCAGCCTAGACTGCCTGAGTTCTCAGTCCCTTCGGTGTGGCTGTATTTGGAGACGGGACTTATATGGGATGAGTTAAGTGAGGTCTGTTTACTCTCCGTTGCTAGGAAACACATTTTAACCCAAAGCAACTGAACGGAGGACAGGGTTTATTTGGCTCACCCTTCCATCACCGAGGGAAGTCGTCAGGGCTGGAATGCAAGCAGGAACTGTGGAGGAATGCTGCTAGCTGCTTGTTCACAGGCTTCTGCTGAGCTGGATTTCTTATGTAGTCCGGGATCACCTGCCTAGGCATGGTGCTGCCCCCATGAGGCTGCTTCTTCCTACAATGAACAATCCTGTCCATTCCTGTAGTGTGCCTGCTGGCCAGTGCGATTTAGGCAAGAACTTAACCCAGACTCCCTTCCTAGGCTGTGCCAAGCTGACCAAGCTAATAGGTGGGGCTGAGGTCCCATAGATTTAGTGCCCTAGAGTTCCCTCCCTCCCTCCCTCCCTCCCTCCCTCCCTCCTCCCTCCCTTTCTCTCTCCCTCTCTCCTTCCCTCCATCATGTAGTCCTGCTACATGAAGATGGTCACCTGCAAATGGAGACCTCTTGCCAGAAAGAATAGGTCCAGATCTTAGTTTAGACTGCCAGCCCCCAGAGTATGAGAAACTCAGGTCTGTCTGCTGTTGAAGCTCCCAGGCTACTATGGCAGCCAGAGCCGTGTGCTGAGCATTCTCCTCCCCACGGCACAGAGATAACTGAGTAATGGCATGGGAAGAAGAAGAGATGAGAGCAGCGGCGGGGCCTGTGTTTCTAAGAGCCTGTGAGGCACGCGCTGTTGGTGCTTGTGCTGGAGATCACAAGGGACTTAACCGAGCAATAAGGAGCCGGTTCCTATTTGTGAGTTGTTTGCATATGTATGTGCAGCGTCTGCATATGTACATGTTTGCATGTATGTGGGCACATGCATGTGTGTGCTGGTGTCCGTGCACATCTGGATATACATGTGGGTCACTGAAGTCGGCATGAATGTCTCCCCTAATCACTCCCCACCCTATTTATTGAGGCAAGGTCCCTCAGTTGAACTTAGAGCTAGCTGATTAGCTAGGCTGGCTATCCTTCTTGTGCCTGAACCCTGTCTCTGTTTCATAATTACAGGCAGCTACCTTGCAACCTAGCCTTTTGTTTTTAAAGATTTTACTTCTACTTTAAAATTACATATGTGTATTTTTGTCTGAGTGTTGATTTGCATGTATGAGTGCAGTGCCTGCCAAAGCCAGAAGATCTGGGCCCCTGATGTTGGAGTTATAGGGGCTTGTGAGCTGCCAGATATGAATTCTGGGGATTGAACATGGATCCTCTGCAAGAGCAGTAGATGCTCCTAATTTCTGAGGCAGCCCTCCAGTCCCCCAACTAGCTTTTTAAGTGAGCTCAGAAGATCCCAGCCTTTGTATTCACCTGTGTCTTAGTTTGCTTTCTGTTTCTGTGAGTAAACACCACAACCAAAAGCAGCTTGGGGAGGAAAGGGTCTATTTCAGCCTTTCAGCTCGCAGTCCTTGCTGGAGGGTAGTCAGGGTGGAGCACAAGGCAGGAAACTGGAGGCAGGAGCTGAAGAAGAGGTCTTGGGGGAGTGCTGCTTACCAGGATCCCAACCCAGAGGTGGCACTGCCTACAGTGAACTGGGCCCTCACCCATCAATTATTAATGGATACAATGCCCAACAGACATAAAAGATTTTTCTCAATGGAGTTCCCTCTTCCTAAATGAACCTACCTTGTGTCAAGATAACCAAAACCAACCAACCAACCAACCAACCAACCAACCAACCAACCAACCAACCAACCAACCAACCAACCAACTAAACAAGTTTACAAGCAAAACAAAACAAAAAACAACCTAACAAAACAAAACAAAACAACCCAGCTCTAAGCAGCACACCTGCCAAGCACTTTGCCCATTGAGCCATGGCAAGCACCTTATGCACTGAGCCATCTTTTTGACCTGGAACTGGTTCTTGAGTAAGGAGGTCATCGTGTGTGGAGAAAAGAACGGGCTAGTTGTGGGTGGGGTGGGGTGGGTAGAGCAAATGTGGGTAATGACTCAGAGGTTCTAGGGATTCTCAGAGGTTCTACATAGCCATCCCTTGCTCACCGCAGAGCCCACCATTCTTCTCTACTATCTGGGGCAGTGAGCCAACATATGATGTCCCTGCCACTTCCTGAGGGTGCAGCTCAGCCATTCCACATATTGCCTCATTTGCTCTCAGCACTGTGGTGGAGGAGGGGGCATGGAGTCTGAAAACACACAGTACTTACTGGCAAGAGGACACCCGCACCAGGCAGCAGGGGCCTTGTATGCAATGTAGTCCGATCTCCGCTTTGTATGGGGATCTGAAATGGCTGGGACCCTCCATCCAACCATCTCAGGAAGCGTCCACTATAAACATGGCCCCTGCCTTCCCAGACAAGGGCAACCCTGTGGATCCTCTCCCATGGCCCCCAATGGGGCAGCAGAATCCCTCATCCCAGAGGTGCGCACCTCACTAACAGACAGGCTATTTGAAGACCGAAGTGAGCGGAAATCAGCCTGAATGGCCCCCAGGCTCAGGACAGTATATAAATAGCATGAGATGAAGATATTTTTCCCAGAGATACTGTCTGAGAAAGTTTGCATTAATTCAACATGTCATCTTTCCCGTGAGCCATCTCTGAGATCAGAAGCCCCAGCCAGGCACCGTTCAACACTACGAGGGTGATTAGCCATCATGTCAAGAGCTGAAATGATAGTATCAGGCAAGCGAGGACCCAGGCTTCAGGCTGAGGGGCCAAGATCTGAGCCCTTGGGTAGGAAGCCTGTGCCTGCTTCCCAGCTGGCTGGTGCTGTGAGCTCTAGGAGGTCTGGGTCAGGTGCTGTGTGACTTACTCTAGACAAATGCCCTCTCTGAATTGTCCTCCTCTCTAAAAAAATATAATTGTATGCCCGTACAAATCTTCAAATATCCATACCCCTTGTGTGTGTATGTGTGTGTGTGTACATGTGTGCGTGTGTATGTGTGTGTGCATGGTGGAGACCGGGGATCAACCTATGTTGTTCTTTATACTTTATCATCTTATCTTTTGAGGCAGGCTCTGGAATTGGCCTGGAACTTTGCAATTCGGCTAGGCTGACTGACCAGGGACCTATCTGCCTCCTTCCTCCAGGGCTGTGATTACATACACATGCCACTCCCGGCTTTTCTGGGAATCCAACTTAGGTCTTCATACCTTAGCACTTTACTGACTGAGCTACCTCCCTAATGCAGATTTTGTTTTTGATTTTTTTCTGTGTTAAAATTATTTACGTGAGGGCAAGCAAGATGGTTTAGCAGGTACAAGTATTTGCTGCCAAGCCCGAAGGCCCGAGTTCGAACCTGGAACCCACATGGTGGAAAGAGAGAACCAACTCCCTCAAGTTGTTCTCCGACCTCCATACCTATGCTATACCACGTAAGAACACACAATACACACATAAGTATACTAATAAGTATTTAAAATAAAGTTGTATTTGCAGTACATAAAGTTATGCACATGAAAAGCTTTACAAAAACACATATGGGGTCATTTTCTAAAACCTACTTCAGTATTTTAGTAAAGGTTTCTCGTTGCAGACATACATGACAAACATCTTTTTAAAAGTTCATTATTTTGTTAAATAGCCTATAATAAATTTGACTTTATCCTATCTATCTAATCTATCATCTATCTATCTTCTATTATCTATCTTATCTATCTATCTATCTATCTATCATCTATCTTCTATTATCTATCTTATCTATCTATCATCTATCTATCTTCTATCTATCTATCTATCTATCTATCTATCTATCTATCTATCTATCTATCTATCTACCTACCTACCTACCTACCTACCTACCTACCTTTTCTGTGTTCAATTCTATGTACTTTAATACAATACAGATTTGTGTCACCACCAATAGACTCCCAGCTGGGGAGACGCAGGCCCGGCTGCCCTGCCTGGAGTGGGCAATCCAAGGCCTACATACCTCAGCTTCATTCTTTGAAAACTCAGCTCCATCATGGCACTCTCCTCACCGGGAAGACTTCCGAGCCAGCCTGGTGTGAGGGACAGGCCTCCAGCTGGGGAAGTCAAGGGCCATGCCACTGTCAGAGTTTGCTTGAACCTCTGGGTTTTCTTCTAGAACTGAGCAGTAGATGTGTTGAGGATTCAACACACCTCAGGCAAAGGCTGGGCACAGCACCAGCATACCTGAGGTGTTCAGCATATGGCAATCACTCTGTGAATTATGAACAGGTAGTCCTGTGTGGGGTATGGGCATATAATCCCATGCAGCAGGAATCACCCCGGAGCCAGAGTTCTGGGATGCTGTATGTCTTTATGGCAGATGTTTGAGCAACGTCTCCCAGAGCACCCAACACTCAGCCAGGAGGCCAACACTGAGAGCAGCTAAACCCAAGAGACTGTAGACAAGGACCTTGCTTCTCCTTGGTCACCTCTAGGCCTCTGCCAGGCAGCTTCCGAGGGCTCAGAGATTGAAGTAGCAGCTAGATGTCTGGGCAGTTCTGATCTGCTCTCCTCTGGCTGGGCCTCCAGGAGCTCTAGTCTGGAGGCACCAAGGCTGAAGGAGTAGCCTCTCCAGCATTAGATCATCCTTTTCAGGCCCCACTCCTTCCTGATTTGACTAAGGTCCTAAGCTTTAAGTTTGTTTAATAACCTCCTGACATTAAACAAACAACCCTGCAAAAAGGAGTAATTTGTGAGACAGAAGGAAAACAAATACCAGGCAAGGACACGGGGCACAGGGATGGCGGCGGCCAGGCTAATTACATTCCTGGGCCCACCTAAGTCCGACACCAGCTCAGAGCATATAGACCTTGGCTCCTCTCCATTCTGGGAAGACTTCAAAAACACAGGCAAAGGAAACTTTGCATTAGGCTGGTGGTGACGGCTCATCATTAGAATTCTAGGGGCATATCTAATGCCATCTAGTTGCTAACACGATGCATCATTTTATGCTAAATAATTGATCATGGTGCAGAGATTGTGTTTGTGGAGTTTAAAAAAAGTGATTGGAATGTGGAAGATTTCTGGATGGCAAGTTGCGTCTGTAACCCAGCGCCTCTTCAAGCACACCTTCCCGGGGGGCCTCAGGACACTGGGGGTTCTTGCCACATTGGTGGGAGCTGAGTCCGGCAGCATCAGAGTGCTGATGGAGCAGCATGCAGGGTGATGATATAGATGGAGAAACTTGGCCAATGAGTATCAGGGTAGGGTCAGAGTCCTTGTAATATCCTAGAAGCTTCTTAGGAACACTGCAGAAACGCCAATGCTCTGTCAGGGGAGAAAAGAAAATCCTGTACCCAACCACTGGTCCACATCCTAAGTCCTTCCCTACTGCCATGATGATAGGGCTGTGTTCTGAGGGGTTTACCCTAAGGACTCACTCCCCTCAATTCAGCCTCCTGTTTCTGCCCCGTTTTTCCTACAGTCTCTGTCTCCTCCCCCTTCCTGTAAGAAAGCACTCTCAGAACTGGGGCATATGAACAAAAACAAATACTGACCCTGGGGGATGGTGGGCTGTGAAGGACCTGTCCAGTAGCTGGTCCTCTACGGAAGTCACAATGTTGTGGTATAAAGGGCATGTCCAGAACACGACCTTGTACACTGTGTGCCCGCGGGGTACCATTGAGTAGTTGGTGTTAACTATCTCCAGGCCTGCAGACACACCTGTGAGGGACTGTCCAGATCAGCCATCCTCAACCTGTGGGTTGTGACCCCTTCGTGGGTCACAAATCAGATATCCTGCACATCAGATATTTACATTATAATTTATACTAGTAGCAAGCTTAACAGTTATGAAGTAGCAACAAAATAATTTTGTGATTGTGGGTCACCACAACATGAAGAACTATATTAAAGGGTCGCAGCGTTAGGGAGGTTGAGGGTGACTGATCTATGTTAAAGCTAGCCTCTGAGAATATCTATAGGGAATTTTCTTGGTTGTGTTAATTGAGGTGGGAAGATACACCCACTGTGGGCGGCAGCATTCCCTAGGCATGGCATATGGAGCTGAATAAGAGGAGAGGAAGCTGAGCACAGGTAGACAACCATCCATGCGCTCTTCTTGTGACTGTAGATGTCATGCCTCATGTTCCAGACGCTTTGATTTCCTCTCCATATGAACATAACCTGGAACCATGACCTAAAACAACCACTGTTAACCTTAAATTGCTTTTGTCTTTACCATAGAAACAGAAATGAAACTAAGCCAGCTTCTAAATGAACTATTCTCTGGCTGCTGCAGAATCACCCAATTCCTTTGAAACATGCCAATGCTATGGCCCAACTCTTGGAAAGATTGATTGCATTGGTCCCAGACAGAATCTGACCAAATGCCCTTTTAGGGTCTATCTGACCATTTGTTTCTTTGGATTTGTGTGTGTGTGTGTGTGTGTGTGTGTGTGTATACACATGTATCTTATGTTTTTTTTTATTGATATGGAGAGACACCATGACCATGGCAACTCTTAGAAAAAAAACATTTAATTGGGGTGACTCACACTTTCAGAGGTTCAGTCCATTATCATGGTGGGAGACATGGTGGCACGCAGGCAGATGTGGTGCTGCAGCTGAGAGTCCTACAGAAAGTTAACTGTTGACATTAGGGGTAGCTTGAGCCAAGACAACCTTCAAGCCTACCCTGACAGTGAGATGCTTCCTACTCCAACAAGTCCACACCTTCTAGGAGTGCCACTCCTTGTGAGATCATGGGGGAGGGGCAATGACATGCAAGCTGCCGCAATGTGCATAAGTGTTCACGTGTGTGCACGTGTGTACACATGCATGTAGAAGCCAGAGGACTACTTGAGGTATCATTCCTCAAGATTCTATCCACCATGGCCTTGTTTTCGAGACGGTGTCTCACTGGTGTGGAGCTCACTAAGCAGTTCTGACAGGCATGTGAGCCTGAGATTTGTCTGTCTCCATGTCCAGCACAGGAACTGTTAGCTCAGGCCACCGTGCTCAGCTTTTCTCATGGGTTCTGGGGTTGAATTCAGGTCCTCGGGCAAGCATTTCATCAGCTGTGTTATCTCTCCACCCCAACCATTCTGACATGTGACAAGGAGTCTAGCCTTTGGGGGGACGTGGGTGGTTTGAGAAGTACGGCCTGGCTCTGGCTGGGCCAGTGTGCTATGGCTGTGTTGTAGGTCAACGATTGGAGCCTGTAGAAATAAAAGAGTGATCATAGAAAGATTTTTGCTGGTACTGAGCACTGGGTTAATGAAAAACATTGTTCTTTAGTGGGTGCCACGGCTGGGTGGCTTGGCTGGGAATACCAAGAGAGCATCCAGGATACCTGAGACAGGTGTGCGTTTCAAGGAGGCAACCAGTCGAGGTTATTTTGCTTAGGAGAGGCTTCCTGTACAGAGTAGATGGGAGGAGGTCTTCTTGTGTCTTGTTGGTGTGGATCACACAAGGAAGGGTCCCCTCCCAGCTAGGTGTCTGCCCACAGCTGGCTGCTTCTTTCCTTGCTAACCCATTTTCCCCTAACTACCCATGACTGCCCAAACATATTAGTTCTCAGTATGTTACTGAATGTGGGGTCACATTCTGTACCCCAAGAAGTCAAATTCAACCTCCTATTCTCAAGGTTAAAGCAACCAAGTTAATAGAAGGTGCAGGAAAAAAAGGAAACTTCTTTTCAGTGTGGCCACACTGGGAAGGAGGACTAAGGCCCAGTAACCCTGTTGGTCCACTTTTGGGGTTGCTGAAGTGAGATGAAAATTTAAACCGAGAGCCAGGGGTATGCATGTATAAGCGGTTCAGATTAAGAAGTGGCCCCACTCACCATCAACGTCATCGCCTGGCCTCCATCTCTTTTTGTAAATTGTCTGACAAGCTGAAAATCTCTTTTCCAGATGCCAGACCCCCTCTGGATGCCATGTTTCCTCCTTTCAGCATGAATTTCCTGGCCAAACCCCTTTTTCTTTGGGTCTGTCATTTTAGCAGTCTGATAGATGGAGGGGCACAAGTGTCCCTTTAAAATATTTTCATTTCTGCCAGGCAGTTTATAAGCACACATGTCCTGGGTAGGTGACCTCCTCATTAGCTGGAGAGCTCCCTCAGGCCCCAGAGCTATCTCTCTACTCCCTGGCATAATAAAATGTGGCATGCTTGTTAGTGAACTCGCCAGTGGTTCACCAAGACTGCCATCCCTGGGTCCCTGCCATCTGGAAACCAACTGCTCAGGTCCCCACTGACTCTGATAGGTCCACAGATATGACCCCACTCCACAGATAGGGTATCAGAGGCGCAGGGATGAGATGACTTGGCCAAGGTCATCTGTTCAGCCGGTAGAAGCCTCCTGAATCCTGTCTGAGACAACCTGCAACCAGCAAACACCAGTTACAGGCCAAGATCCCTGGGCACCGTCCCAAATCTCCAGGGAGGAAATGTGTTTGTTTGGAGACACAAACTTATTTTGGGATGGCCTTGTCCCTCTCAGGGTCTGACCTAACTGATTAACAGCATGCTGTGATCTAGATGCTTCTGTCTTTTGTAGATACCACCCATCTGGGCTGCCTTTGTCCCTGAGGATCCATAGCCTGGCCACACCTGGCCCAGTCTCTCTGTGATCTTGTTTTAGCCACCCACACAGTGTCTGGCAGAGATTAGTTTTTAGCTAAAGGTCACAGTGAGTTGTCCAGGGATCCCCAGGGAGGTAGTACCAAGGATGCTGGCAGGAGGCAGCCCTGTGTCATGAGATCAGGAGGGAGGGCAGGAGTGTGAGTGGAGTCAGGGTCAGAGCTCATGCCAGAGAACTACCCCAGCTACCTCCAGGATACTCCCCACAAGGAGGGGCACTTTAAAGCTGTCACACACCAAATCTGACTGGGAAAAATCACTCTCTGAGCTCATTCAGACTCTCCTCTGAGGTCTGTTCAGCTTAAGATGCAGAATTTGGACCCCGAGAAAGGAGCATGAAGAATCCTCTCCTGTCCTCTGTCAAGGGCAAAATCACTGAGACACTTGGGTGAGCAGCAAGAAATACTTGCTAAGTGTTAGGATCATCGTCATGATGCCGCCCTGAATACAAGAAGGGCATGGTGAGAGGCGATGGATAGACAAGAAGCTCCTAAGAGGAGCCATCCAGGGCAGGTCATTCTGCTGAAGACTGACTGGCAAGGCTGATCAGTGTTTGTTAGTAGGTATCGGCTATAAAGAGTGACTGAGTGCTGAGGGCAGGGATTCTCTCTAAATTGACTCAGGATTCTTTCTACATCTGGACAAGGCAGGCGAGAGTGTCCCCAAAGGAGGCTTGGTCAAAAAGAGGGTTCCAGGCTTGGAGACAGCTCTATCAGCCCAGAGTACCGGTTTATCTTCAGGTCTCAGTGAGAGACTCTATTTTTAAGGACAATATTCAAGGCTGTACTCTGGCCTCCAGAAGCACACATGCACACATGCACCTACACACAGGAACATATAAAAGAATACACACACGCACACACACACACACACACACACACACACACACACACACATATTTGTGTCAATGTGTTTGTTTGCTTGTTTGAAGAAGGCTCTGAGGGACCTGGAGGTCACAGGAAAACTGGAGTGGTCTAACTTGACCTCCTCATGCCCAATGTGATTCTTCCCTCAAAGCCACTGTGGCCCAGCCCAGTAATCGTGACAGAATCACAGATCCGTGGCTCAGCCTCCTGAGTCCTGAGATCAGGACCACACTCTGAGAATGGCTGTTATCTCCTGCCTCAGTTTCCAGCCTCACTGGAAAGGAATCCTGGGAAGAACCACTGGTCGTGGTTTCAAACAGCCTTAGACTCCTGCCTCTGCGTCTGCCTCCCTGGGCCACGGGCCTTGGCTAAGCCTCTTACACTGGCTAAGCAAGATTCTTGGCAGGGCCAGGAAGGCCTGCCTCATGGGCTCCAGGTAAGAGCTGAATGGGTGAGCTGAGCACTCGTGAAGACCCTGGTCAGGCAGGCACTCAGGATTCTTTTCTGGGAATGGCAGTTCCATGTTGCAGAGGTGGAGAGAGCCCAGACTTCCCAATTCTCCCATGCTGTACAAAGAAGGAAACTGAGGCTAGGAGAAAGTGTGAGTCAGCAGGGGGGGCAGACTGGAAACCGCTAATGTTCTTTCTGTCTTTTGGTAGAAAACCAACATCCCCAGCCTCAAGTCAGTGGGTAACAGAGGAGGTCCCCTCCATGCCCACTGCCTCCCGCTGTGGAGGTTCTCCTGGGGCTGGAAGCAGAGCAACGGAGATGCTGGGTTCCTAGTCCTCTCTCCGCAGGTTCATGGGACTGGCAGCCACCCGGAGCCTCTGCTGGCATGCCTAGGCCTTCAGCCTGAAGCTGCGTTCCCACTTACGACCCCTCATTCCCCACCGCTCTGCACCATCTGGGCGAACTCTGCTGGAATGCTATGGTGTTGCCCTAGGGGCACCCCAGAACTATGGCGGTGACACCTCTGGCTTGGTAACTCCCAATATCTCCTGGGGCCCTGCTCCCAGACAGGGTGCTGGTCCAGGAGACGCATTCTTTGCTGTAACTGGCTCAGCAGGGCCAGCAGTGCTCACTCAGAAAAATGTTTCTCTGGATCTCTCCATGCCCCCCATAGGAGCATGGATGAGCCTGGAGCTGGGGATTCCACTTATGGGAAGGGAAAAGAGGCTTCATGCAGGCTTCTTATACACATGGCATGGCTTCCTTCTGATAGAAATTGGAGTCACCTGAACAGCAGACACACTAGACTTTGGCTGTGTGACTCCCAGAGTCCTCTTTAGGGTCCCTCATGCTAGCGAGTCTTCTCTGGTTCTGCCTTCCCTGGGTAATGTTAGAACCCAGGCTCAGCTCAGTCCTTTCCCAAATACTGACAGGTGCCTTGCTTGTCTGGGAGTCCTCAGATAACAGGTTTACAGGTAGCACAAAATCTCACCTGGGGAGTGAATTTAAGTCCTAGGAAGCCACATCCTATTCCCTATACCCTTCCTTGCCTCTTCCTGGGGAACCAGAGATTCTAGCTCCAGGTTCTCACTGTAAACCTGCTGGCATCCTCCAAGGGCAGTGGGCTCTGACTTTCCTCAGAGACCCCCACCATGTTGTTACCTCTCTGTCTGTCCAAGGTATTAAATAATTCTTCTGATAAATTCCCTAGTGCCCAGTAATCCATCTCAGTGTCCTTTTGAAAACCTGCCCCATCCCAAAATCTAATACTACCTCCTGGTTGTTCTGCCCTCATGTCCCACTCTCCCTGGATTCTGTTTCCTTGGTTCTAACCTCACTGCGTTCCTCATTCCTTGGGTTCTGTCCTTCCTGATTCTACCTTCCCTGAGTTCCACTCTCCCTGGTTCTTGCTCTTCTGGGATCTGCCTTCCCAGGTGCCACCCTCGATGGGTCTACCCTCCCCAAAGAGCCCTTTTCTATCCTGTTGCACTCTGAGATATTTTCTGACCTGACTGCCCCATGCACTATACATGTGACCCCCTCTGAACCTTGCATCTGTTGTCACTTGTGTACACTTGTCTTAGTTTGGGTTTTTATTGCTGTAAAGAGACACCATGACCATGGCATCTCTTACAAAAGAAACATTTAATTGGCGTGGCTCACTTAGAGTTTCAGAAGTTCAGTCCATTATCATGACAGGGAGCATGGCAGCATGCAAGCAGACGTGGAAAAAAAAAGCTAAGAGTCCTACATCTTGCAGGCAACAGGAAGTTGACTGACTGTCACACTGAGGGAAGCTTGAGCAAAAGAGACCTCAAAGCCCACCCCCACAGCAAAACACTTCCTTCAACAAGGCCACACCTCCTAATAGTGCTGCTTCCTTTGGAGGCCATTTTCTTTCAAGCCCCAACACTGCTCTCTTTCTCTGCTGTGCATAGAGCCCTTGAGGCCAGGGCCTCTGCTTCAGTCTCTTGGGATGAGCCATGGGCAGGAACAGAGCAGGTGCCCATGTATAAGAAGAATCAGTGACCAGCACTCCATGGTTGTGTTTGGTGTGTGACCTGTGGACTTTGCTGTTTTGTTTTTGAGGAGCTGGGAAAAACTGAAGCCATTGTGAACGCTACCAATCTAACTCTGTGCTACATCCCCTACCCAGCCTAAATTGCCCTTGGAGAACACTAGGTGTGTTCAACACTTAGCTGTGGGCTTCAGGCACCCCAGGATAGACTGAATCTGATCCAACCAGAATCAAAAACTTACTTAAAATATTGTGAGATGCTTTTGTGGGGTTTTATAACTTTATTGTGCATTCTTGAACATGAACTCTGTAGATTTAACATCAAAAATCTGGACGCTGGATAGGGCCGATGGGGCCTACACACGTGTAGGCTTGTAGACCCATGGAGAAACTGGACGAACGTACCATGTACCAGGGAGAATCTCTACCTTGCTCCTAAGTTTTCTTGCATTTTTCCCAATGCATCCTTTCTTTAAGTGGGGACTGAGGAACCATGGACTCCTAAATTCTAACTTTATGAGGCAAGGATAGATCTTCATTTGATAAACCAAACCAGATTGAGATGACTCCATCCCTTTCCCCCTACACTTTGATCTACACATTTATCCACATCCATCCCTTTGTCCTGTTCTTAGTTAACTATCCTATACACACACACACACACACACACACGCACACGCACACGCACACGCACACGCACGCACTCAAGCACAGAGATAGAGAGAGAGAGAGAGAGAGAGAGAGAGAGAGAGAGAGAGATCTTACTGAGCCCATAGGTGTGCTTTGGAAAGGAGCCCACAGGACCCCGGCCTGCCACCACCAGTCACTGCCATCTCTATTCTAGGCATGTGAGGCTCCTTTAGCTCTTGGAATCCTCCAAAGACCGTCCAGTGAATTTAGCTCAAAGGAACCCTTTGATGTCCTAGATGACAAAGCTAGGCATCACCGAGGCTGCCGTGTGGTGACGATGGCTCCCAGCAGACAGCACAGGAGGGGCAGCTGCCTGGCTGTCAGTGCTCCTGGCTCTCTGAAGGATTTTGTCTCAGCTCCATGTGGATGTCTTTGTTGTCATAGCTTCTGCTTCCTGGTGTCATTGGGCTTTCCTTGGGGATGTTCAGGTCCCCAGGTCAAGCCCACCCTGTCCAGATGTGACAAGGAGGAAGGACAGACTCCAGGTTGGTTCGGGCATATGAAAGCCCAACTCTGTCCACAGTTGTCCTGCACTCCTACAACCCAGGAAGAGCCCAGGTGGTTCAGTCCTCTGATCTCTGGAGGCTGAGGGACTCTATGGAGGTGGAGAGATTTGCATATGGAGCCTTTGTGTGTCTTGGTTCTCAAGTCAACTCTGCTCTTCCAGAGCTAGGTGTCTTTGGCTACCCTCAGTCTTGTTATCTGTAAAATGGGGATGATGATGGTGATGGTGATGATGGCAAAGCCCGCCTACAATGTTGCTGTGAAAGTTGGCTAGAGCAGCATAATTCTGGCCCAGCCACAGGCACAAACTGGGTTTCAATGAGTAGCAATGCCTACCTCCTTCCTGTCCTATCTTTTCCATAGCTTAGGGGCTCTCTATCTGTTCCTGTTTCCTTTCTGTTGCTGTGATTAAAATAAAAAAAAAAAAACTCTGACCAAAAGAAACTTAGGTGGAAGGGGTTATTCCGTCTTACACTCCCAGGCCTGTGTACATCCTGAAGGAACCCAGGGCAGGGACTCAGTGAAGGAATCTGGAGGCAGGAACTGAAGCAGAGGCCATGGAGTGCTGCTTACTGGCTTGTTTTCCATGGCTTGTTCAGTCAGTTTTCTTACACAACCCAGCGCTTTCTGCCCAGGATGGCACTGCCCACAGTGAGTCTGGCCCTTCCATATCCATCGGTTAAAAAAAAGTCTACATACACTTCTAAGGAAACATCTTCTCAATTGAGAGCCCCTCTTCTAATGACTTTAACTTGTGTCAAGTTTGCACAAAACTAACCAACATACTTGGGGATCACTGGCTAGCCCGCTCAGACTTCTCGGAGAGCTCCAGGTCAGGTACAGACCCTGTGTGAACACAACAGAAAGTGGACCGCACCTGAAGCTGCGCTCTGGTGTATACATACACATGCACACACTCACACTAAGGCACACACCCACACTGAAGCACACACAGAGGCACACATACTAACACTCACACTGATGCACATACACACTCACATTGATGCACATACATACTCACACTGAGGCTTACACACGCATATGTTGCAAAGATGAGCAACAAGTTGGCCGCATCCTGCCCAGTTCCTGGTTGCCTGGCTAATCCCCGAAATACTTACACGGAAACTGTATTCATTTTAACACTGCCTGGCCCATTATATATCTAGCCTCTTCTTGGCTAACTCTCACATCTTGCTTTAACCCATATCTAGTAATCTATGTATCACCACGGGGTTGTGGCTTACCGGGAAGATTCTAACCTACATCCATGTTGGGCCTCTGTCTGCCTGACTCTGCTTTCTTCCTCCCAGAATTCTGTTCTGTCTACTCCACCCACCTAAGGGCTGGCCTATCAAAAGGCCAAGACAGTTTCTTTATTAACCAATGAAAGTAACACATAGACAGATGACCCTCCTACACCACACATACTCACATATACTCAGAGACACACATGCACACTCACACTGAGGCATATACTCAGAGACACACATGCACACTCACACTGAGGCACACACACTAAATAATTTTTAAATGTTTTTTTTTATTATTTTATGAAAGTTTCATTCATACAGGCAACGTATTTTTATTTCATCCAACTCCATTCAATCGTCCCCACCCTGGGACCCACCAACCCATTTCCATCAGAACTTCATATCTTCTTTTTAATAGTGACATTATTAATAGTCCCCTGAGTCCAACTATTAGTGACCACATGAGCATGGGTGTGGGGCCACGGGCTGGAGCATGGGCAGCCTTCTAGTGGCCATACCCCCAGAGAAAAGTGATCCTTTCTTCCTCAGCACCCAGCAACTCCCAATAGCTCTTTAGCTAGATGTGGGGTTTCAGAAGCCTGTCCCAAATAATTTTTTAAATAAAAGTGTGTGTGTGTGTGTGTGTGTGTGTGTGTGTATGCATGCTCCTCAGTGTGAGTGTGTGACACCTCAGTGTGAATGTGGCAGTCAGGGAGCAATGTTCAGGAGCCAGTTCAACTCTCTCCTTCCGTGTTGATCTCTTGTTTCTGGTGTGTGTATGTGTGTGTTTGTGCGTGCACACCTCAGTGTGAATATGGCAGTCAGGGAGCAATGTTCAGGAGCCAGTTCAGCTCTCTCCTTCTGTGTTGGTCTCTTTGTTTCTGG
>NC_022013.1:10381153-10383789 GCF_000317375.1 Microtus ochrogaster | reverse complement strand
CAGTTCAGCTCTCTCCTTCTGTGTTGGTCTCTTTGTTTCTGATGTGCTGTGCACTCCAGGCTAGCTGACCCGTGAGCTTCTGGGCAAGTCTCCTTTCTCTACCTCCCTGCTCACTGAAGGAGTGCCGGAATTGTGTGTGTTCCCCATTGTATCTGGACATCTGGAAGGGCCCACATAGATTTTCTTTTTTAAAAATTTATTTAACATAATATTTATTGATTCTTTAGGAATTTCATATCATGTACCATAATCCCATTCATTTCCCAGTTCTTTCATATCCAACCTCTACTGCTGTAGCCTCCCCTGAAAAATATAATAAAAATGATAAATAAAAACCCTTTGCCCTCCGTCTTGTTCACCTCTCCATCACATCCATGTCCATTTGTCGTTGTGGCATTTGGAGCTGCAGTGTGCCGGGCAGTGGACCCTTTTGCCCAAACAACTTTACTTGCAAATGTTCATTGTGATGAATAGTTGGTCTGGTTCGAGACCTACCTCCCATACCATCAATACTGGACCTTTGTGGAAACCCATCTCAGGTATTCTGCTGTTGCCCCAAGTCATGGAGATCCCATGGCTATGGTTCTACAGGACCTGCCCCTTCACACACTCCAGCAGATCATGGATGGGGTAGATGCTGGGACATGCCAACTCAAAGCCCTGGATGTGGGCCTGGATGGTAGCTGAGTTGGTTAGCCTGGGGCCTCTGCTGGAACTGCCCCACCTCTGACGAAGACAGAGCCTGATCTCCTGCACCAGTGCTACCATAGTAGCCAGAAAGGGGTGGATCCAGCTCTCCTGAGCTCATGCCACTGGGGCCAGCTCTCCCATGAGGGCCAGGACCATCACTCTCATGCCCATGCCATCGGGGCCAGCTTTCTCCATGCCCAGGGCATCAGGGCCAGCTCTTCAGTGCCCAGGCCACCTGGGTCAGCTCTCCTGAGCCCATGCCATTGGTGCCAGCTCTCCTGCAAGGGGTGGGATCTGTCCAGGATGGTCCTCAGACATCAACATAGCTTAAGGCATCAGTCCAGACCCCAGGCATCTGCATGGTCTTTGATGATAACACTGACCACAGACATCAACGCAGACTCTGCTCTGGTAGAGCCATGGATTCAGACATGGCTCTTGGCAGCAGCATAGGCCAGGGTACCACATGGCCACAGGCTGCAGTTCAGGTCACTCACATTAGCCTGCTCACCGTCTTGTCTCCACAGCACCTGGGCAGCTCTGCTTCTCTTTCTCCCATTTCTCCTTCATAGATTTACTCATTGTGGTTTCTGGGGGACTGCACCCACCCATGCTGTGCTGTGGCAGGCTGGCCTCTGCCCACATAAACTTTCTAATGGCCACTCATAGCAAATAAAGTTAAGTAGGACAATTAATTTCAATAATATTTTTATTTTACCTATATCCAAATAGGTGTCTTGGCATGTGATCAATATGTCATAATTTGATGCTTTATTTTGTCTTCCGTTTTTGTGCAATGTCTCCAAACGGTGGCATGTTTGTTATATGGCATATTAGTTTGTAGGGCCCCCTCTGAGGTCCTAGGCTGTGCAAGAGAATGTGTGGAGTTCCTTCTTTCCATGGTGACCCTTATATCAGCTTACCTGTCAGTGACTACCTTAAATAATGTAAAAGGTCCTCTTCTTAGGACAGTGGCTCTTAATATTCCTAATGCTGCAACCCTTTAATATAGTTCCTTATGTTGTGGTGACCCCCAACCATAAAATTATTTTGTCACTTCTTTATAAATTTAATTTTACTGCTGTTATGAATCACAATGTAAATTTCTGATAAACAGGATATCTGATATGCGACCCCTGGGAAAGAATCATTTGACCTCCAAAGGGGTCATGACCCAAAGGTTGACAGCTGCTATCTTAGGACCTTCCCACTGTCATCCAGTTCTTCTGTTGAAGCATGTATGTACCATAGCCCCCAAAAATGTGCCAAACATATCACAGGGTAAGTGTGGCAAATGTGTCCACAGGAAAGGTGTATGCACTTCATCTGATGCTGGCACCTGACTACGCTCTGATAGAGTCATAATGATTGACCAGAGGGCCAGCAGCAAGGGGGACAGGCAGAAGATAAGTGGTGACAAGTGAATCTGTAGTGAAAGGCCAGGAGCATAGACCTGTCTGGGCTGAGAGATGAAGACAGGATCGGGGATGGCAAGAATGCCAGGGGTCCGGGCGGCTGTAGGGACTTGCTCCAGGGCGAGGGCAGAGAAAGGAGGTCTCAGAGCAGGAGAAAGTATGGGTCAGAAAGCCATCCCCTCTAAAGGTGGGCCCCACCCAGGCTCTGAATAGGGCATTGGGTAGAAGCTTCCTACAGGCTGTGCTGTTTGGGATCTAGAAAACAAGCAAGGTGGGCTTCTGCCCCCTTCACGTTTCTGTTGTGTGGGTTTCGGGTCTCTCATAGAAGCCCAGCACACAAAGCAGTACTGAGGCACTGCAGCTCCTGGCCTTGGAAATGGGAGGTGGGGCAGGCAGGCTGGGCTGTGGGCATCATCTCCTGCCTGGTTTCGGTAAATGTTGAGGCCTCAGTGTGAGGAATACGACTGGGAGCACCTCCTTTCTAGTCTGGGAGCACCTCCTTTCTAGTCTGGGAGCACCTCCTTTCTAGTC
>NC_022013.1:10368897-10380938 GCF_000317375.1 Microtus ochrogaster | reverse complement strand
GGGAGCACCTCCTTTCTAGTCTGGGAGCACCTCCTTTCTAGTCGGGGAGCACCTCCTTTCTAGTCTGGGAGCACCTCCTTTCTAGTCTGGGAGCATCTCCTTTGCAGTCTGAACTCTTCCTACCAGCCACCATCCCTAGCCTGCCCTGGACCCTCCCAGCTCGGAGGAGCTTCTTTTCCCCTTCTTTCTTGACCCTTGACTTTATGATCCTTAGCTTTCCCTCCCTCCCTCCCTCCCTCCCTCCCTCCCTCCACTCCTCTCTTCCTCTCTTCCTTCCTTTCCTGGGAACTGAATCTAGGGCCTTTTGCATTTTAGGCAAGCATTCTGCCATTGACCTAAATCCCCAGGATCCCCCTTTTAGTTTGGTTTCTGAAACAGGGGCCTCCAACTTGCTGAGTCATCAAGGATGACTTTGAACTTTGACTCACTTGTTTCTGAATGCTGAGCTTACAGTGGGCACCACCACACCTGGCTTTTTGCATGTTAGGCAAGTGCTCCACCAGCTGAAGTGGCTCTCCAGCCTTCTCCCTTCCCTTAAACTTAGGGCTCATCTTTCAGTCTTAGCTTTGGATTAAATCGCTATCTCTCTAGCCTTTGGGACTTCTTGGTCTGTTGGCTTGGACGTCAGCTCCTCTGACTCCCCCCAGACTCCGCCAGTGGGTAAGAAAATTGGTTCTGGGTCTCCTCTCTGATTGTCTTCGAGAGAGTGACAGTGTCAGGGAGAGTGATCTATGGCAGGCCTAGGACAAAGACTCAAATCTAGAGACTGCTGGCCTGGGACAGCCATTCTTTTCAGTCATTGGATGTATGCCTGCTGATCACCAAATCCGGACCTACCGCACGGTCTCCCAACTGACTGGTTGCGTCTCCGCGGATGGGTTTTGGCTAATGGGCTAATGAATCAGGATCGTCTGAATGCTTCCTCCAGCACTGGTGCCCAAATGCCAGGCAGTTCTGTTCATGGACTCTGAGGGTAATGATCCCTTCTGAAAATCATAACCCATCCATCTCGCCTCTCGGCGCCATCCATCAATGTTCTGGAGTCCGCGGCTGCGTTCCCGTTCCAGGAGTTTTCAATCACTTTTCTTTTCCCCTGTGCGCGCACAAAAGTGCGCTGACACTGGGAAATTGTGTTTTGACATGAAATCATTATATGTTTTAAAACCTCTCCTTCAACAGTGGGCTTTTCCTGCCCCCTGCTCTGCCCCGACTTGTCCCTACTGTGAAGGTGGTGGGAACCCTGCTCCTTTGTTGAGCCTGGGGCACAGGGAAGGGAGGCCTCCTGCCCATTTAATTGCAACACTATGTCACTATAATTAATTTGTCTCCTCCAATCAGGGACCTGCTAGTCTATTTCCTCCAGTCTAAGGGCTGGGGTACAAGGTTCATGAACATCCAAGTTGCATTTTCAAGTAGGTTCCCCCTTTGTTAAATTCATTCATTTGTTATTCATTAGTTAAATTAAAATGACCAGTGCATGAAGGAACACGGGATGGAGTGGGGGATGAGCTGCTCAAGTGCATTGATGCTTTCCTGCATCCCCTGCACCACCAGGAATGGTGGGTCCGGAGGAGGCTGCTGCTTGCTGCATGCTAAGTCCCAGCTCCACCACGCGGTGCTAGTAACTTTTTCTGAGGTATATTCCAGCATGGTACTTGCCTAACTTCTAGGAAACTATGGATTCAATCCTTAGCACCACATAAGGCTGGATGTGGTAGTGCACACCTATAATCCAAGCACCAGAGAGGCAGAGGCAGGAGGATCAGAAGTTCAAGGTTATCCTCAACAATACATGGAGTTTGAGCCCAGCCTGGGCTTCACGGGATTCTACTTCAAAAGTGCAAATAAAAAAAGATTCTGGTGTTTACTTATTTATTTGTATAAATGTGTGTGTGCAATGTGTTTATGTGGTTTGTGCACACATGTGTGTATGGGAATATGCATACACAGAGACTAGAGAAGGACACTGGGTACCTTGCTCAGTCAGTCTCAACCTTACCTTCTTGAGACAGGGTTTCTTACTGATTCTGGAGCGAGACTGACAGAAAGCAAGCCTCAGTGATCCTCCTGTCTCTGACTCTCCACAGGACTGGGGTTACAGTTGTGTGTGAAGTCACACCCACCCTCAGTCCCAGAGCCTACCATTCAGAGATACGTCCTTTTTGTCCATTAATGCCCTAAATGCATTCCAGTTACTGATCTGGTGTCAGCCGGGGTGGAGGGGGAGGGTGCTTAGAAAAAAAAAGAGAATGAAGCCGGGCGTCTGGGAAAGAATTGTGTGTCAATTCAGTATCTTTTCCAAAGTGCTTGTTTCCAGGGGAAACATTCTTAGGAAGCAATTCTACAGAGCCCTGCTCTGCCAACTCTAGACCTTTATGCTCCCAGGTATGTGATTGGACTGTGTTTGGAATTCTTTCTCTCCTTTTCCACCTTTATGTGGGTCCAGGGGATCAAACTCATGACACTGGCATTCACAGCAAGCCCCTTTACCCACTGATCCACCTTGTCACGCCACTTGACTCTATTTGGGAAGTTCAGCACCACATCAGAGTGTTCTGTGATTTGGTGAGGAAAGTGTGCCCTGGTCGCTCACTAGTGGCATCTTCTGAAGGAAATTAACTAGCCTTTCCAGGACTCAGTTTTCTCATCTGGAGAAAGGGCCCATTAACACTATTTCTGCAGCATTTGACGTGAGAAGTAAAGATAGCATTTGTCCTCCTGGGGTCCACAGATGTGCATCACGATGGGCCTGGCAGTTGTCATGGAGAAATGACTCCTGCTGAAGCGCACGGAGCTGTGGAAGTCACAGAGGTGCTTGCTTTAAAGCAGGACAGATGTCATTGCGTTAGTTTCTGCCAAACAACACAAGCTTACACAGTGGGTGATGGATGCGATGAGCAGACTCCCAGCATTCCTATCCAGCTGGAGGAATTATGTCTCCCCATTTTAAATCGCCTTCTCTTTTTTCCCTCCCGAAACAAATGGAGCCTTGGGCAATGGTCAGACTGAAAGGCAAATGACTATGATTTCCAGATAAAGTTTCTTGGGGGATGGTGGCAGCTTGCTCCTTTTCTGCTGGCTTTGGAGGTGCCATGGTTACCCCACTGTGCAGGGAGGGGCTGGTGCCATAGCCAGACAGACTCCCAACATTCTATTTCCAGAGACCCTCTTGGCTTCAGGCAATGTCTTCCTCCAGGGGTTTAACTTATTTCTACATTTGACTGAGAGGCTCAGCTCAGTTTTGCTCTCCCGTAAAACCTACCTATCTTAATCTTGTGCACAAGTGAGTGAGTGTGCATGTGTGTGTGCACAAGTGTCCGTGGAGACAAGAAGAGGGTGTCAGATACCCTGCAGTTATGAGCAGCTGTGAGCTGTCCAACACAGGTGCTGGGACCTGAACTCAGGTCTTCTTTAAGAGCAATAAAATCTCTTAACCACCTCTCCAGCATGCCAAATCCATGATATATATATAAATAATTTAAAATTTATTTTATTTTATTCTTTCACATTTATGCTTGTTCTCTTTGCACGTGGATCACATGAGTGACTGGTGCCTAGGAGGGCATCAAATCCCCTGGGACTGAAGTTCTGGACGACCGCGATCCACCATGTGAGTGTTGGGGAACTGAACTTGCATCCTCTGTGAGAGCAACCTGTGCTCTTCACTGCTGAGCTATCCCCCAGTTCCCCGCCCATGCCCATCCTGATGACCTCCTTAGGATATGTAAGGAGCAAAGGTGAGGAAGTGCGCTCTGCCTTCCTTGCCTTTTTCAGAGAGGTGGTCTCTCAGCTTCCCCAAGTTTTGGGGTGTTAGTACCACTCTTCCTCCTACCCCAAGGAGGTCACTTATTCCCTTGCAGAACTGTTAACACCTGGACCTCCTCTGTGATGGGCGCTAAGACCCAGTCACTACAGGATACAGCACGGTGCTGAACCAAGGGTAGGCTCCCACAGCCTGTCTTGAGAATTGAGGCAGGAGGTGGGGGAAGCAGGCATCACAGGTGTTTCTTCTTCTGGGCAGCAATGGTAAGACTTTGATCTCCTATCCTAGGGTACCGAGTTATTCACTCAGCCCAGAGACACACTGAGGATCCAGTGTTGAGCTGGCAGGAAGGTAGGGCTTAGAAATTGCCTGTGGGATGGTCTGTGAGGGGAGGTGAAATAACTTAGGATACAGCCGTCTGCTTCTGGGGCAGAATGCGAACTGGCCTCTTCATTTTAGGTGTGGACCTCTTTGTGTAAGGGTCTCACTGGAGGGTGGAATGACAGCAGGAGACAGGAAACTCAGGCAAGAAGGCTGTCTGTGATGGGGTGCTCAGGAAGAGGGTGTGGCTGGAGAATTTGTAGGCTCCCTCATGAAAGCCTTCTTCTCCATGGAACTGCTTCAGTTCATTGGTCCCTGGTTGCAGGACTTTTGCACTCTGACTTCATCATGGCAGCTCCTCTAAAGGTGGGCCCTGATTTTCACAGGGGTGCCAGCTATGTCTCTCGAAGGGGAAGGACCTGTCCAAGATCACAAGCTTTGAAAAGAAACAGTCAAAACAGGGCCACCTCTGCTTGGCTGTTTACAAGCCTGTCCCCACAGCCCTCCCTCCACAGTGTCTCTATGACATGGGGTAAGGGGTAGGAGAGTAATGGAGGCAGAAGTCCCATATCGGAGATGGTGGGTTAAGCAGTGGGCATTGGTAGCTGTGGTCACAGTCTGGCTGAGGGTCTGAGCTCATGACTAATACTTTACACTGTGTGCCTGTTACACTGTCTGCCACTGCCTCTCGGTTCCTTCCTTATAGGAAGTCTGTGTGCTCTGGCTGGGCATGGAAAACTTAAGGGCAGATGCCGACCCTGGACATGGCCCCACAAAGCAGAAACCTAGACTGCAATAAAGAGGGGCACCGGAGGAGGCACCAAGGAACTTCAGGAAGCTTGGAAGCATCCAGGCAAAGGGAAGGTTTTCCTCGAGGGTTCTCAGGAGGTGACCCCCCTCCCCACATACCTACATGAAAGAGGAGGCTTCTGGTGCCCAAGGGAGGTCCCTGCTCTGCTCTGTTGCAGGAACAAACTTGCGCCCCAGCATTTTAGTCAAACTGCCGGGAGGGCCACCTGCTTTTTAGTTCAACGAGGCCCCCTGGGGACGGAACTTTAAAGAGGTCTCAAATCATAACAAGGCTTTTAGCTGCTCAAACCCACAACGGTTTCGCTCCCCTCCATCACAGCAAGGGCACACGCAGAGATGAGTAACATTGAGAAAAATGCCTGTTTCTGCCTGTCAGACCAAGCGGGGACAATTAACCCTTTCTTAGTCAATCTCCTGCCATAGGGGAATCTTTAGATAACTGTTCCCATAGTCACTTCACATTTTCCCTGTCTCTCTAGGGATGTCAGGTTCCTGGGAGCTGGGACGTGTTTGTTTTTCTGTCCAATGTGTCTACCGTGAGCCGTCTCCCTTTACTCCAGAGCTGGGCTGTACTGTGGACTGCTTGCTTGATTTCTGCAGAGACCTTTTGTAACCCCCCTGACTTCCCAGCATGACCTTCCTCAGTTCTGTTTGCCTCTTCAAAGCCCACTCTTGAGCACCTTCTGTAGTGACCGTATCACCATTTCCCCTGGGAATGTCACTTCCCCTGCACAGAAGAAACCTGCCTAACATAACAGCTGGAGCCCCCAGATCCACCACCGTGCTTCTCGCCATGGCGCTGGCCGTGGTGCTGAACCGAGGATGGCCTGGGGGAATTGTAGAGAGGAGGGGGAACCTGGTGTCACAGGCATCTGCTATTCTAGGGCAGCAATGGCAATGCTCTGGTCTCCTGCCACTGTGCTGTGGATGCTGAGTGACAACAGCTGCAGAACCATGTCCCCTAGAACAGTCTAGGATAAGGCAGGGTCGTTGTTTCATAGCATCCAAATTCCACTCTGGGACCCCTCCCCCCCTTGAGGAAGTTGTGGGCTACTCGATTCATTCAAAAAAATCTACCACATTCAGATTGGATAGAAGGGATTCTACTGACTGCACTACACAGATGGCACCACAGGTATCTGGATGCTGCTATATTCCATACCAGGCATACCTCCAGCCTTCCCAGACACCTGAAGCAGCAAGTCCCTTTGCTTTCTCATGTGATGGAGAGAGGCCTGTTTCTGGGACTGGGGTGATATCTCATTCTGTAATGTGCTTGTGGACCTGAGTTCAACCCCCACCACCCCCATAAATTGTGTAAAATAAGCTGGGTGTGGTGGCTTGTGGGTGCTGTAATCTTCATGCTGGGGAGATAGAAGCAGGCAGATCCTTGGGGCTCATTGGCCAGTCAGCCTAGCCTACTTGGTGAATTCTAGCAAGTGACAGACCCTGCCTCAAAGCAAGGTGGACAGGGTTTTTTTAAGGGACCGTAGCTGAGGTTGTCCTTCATGTTCACCTGCACACACAGGCACAGCTCACACCCACCCTCCTCCCCATAAAGGATGTTTTTGAAATTCATGACCCAACATGTTCTAGATAGCAGGGCCATTCTTAGCGTATCCTAGAGAAGCTCCAGGTCCTCCAGGTGGCGTCACCGCTTCCAAACCGTTCACCCCTTCCCATTGCTTGCTTTGCCCACACAGCGCCTCCTGCTGGAAGGCTCCCAATCCCACTCCTGCTGCTCCTGTGACCAAGCTCACAGGCTTTTCCAGTCAGGCATCAGGGATATCTCCTCCCCCAAACCCTGAGACTGAAGCAATTCAAGCCATGCCTTCATTCTCTGTCATTTGTATTTAGGTCACTCTGATGGGTCGGGGCACAACAGGGATAGAGCCACAAAGTGGTCACTCTGTGGTATACTGTTCACTCAACCTTACACATGGCACTGGAGTTGTTAGGATCAGAGCCCGGCTTTGCGGCCCTGACAAGCCAGGTAGGGTCACCATCCTCAACAGGGTAATTAAAGATACCAGTTATGGGAGAAAAAAAAAAAAAACAAAGACAGGAGAGGGGTTCACTGTGGCCACATGGGGGAAGAGAAGCAAAAAGGTCCAGTGAATCCTCAGTCCATGTTTAGGGTCCTGACATGCGGTTCAGAAGGCAAAGGGTGTGCATAGCTAAGCGGTCCTGGTCCTGGTGTGGGCCTGCCTATCACTGACCCATCATTGACTGGGTTCCAGTCTCTCCTGAAAGTTGTCGGAATTGTGTAAACTATTCCTGGGAGTCAATTTCCCCCTCTGGCTGGCACCAGGCATCAGCCTTCTCCTTCTCCTGGCATCAGAGTCTTGAGGAAATTTCAGTTCCTTCAAGTCTGTTGTCTCAACAGTCGGATGGTAGAAGGAACTGCACAGGTGTTTCTTTTTAGCATATCTCTGCCCCTGCCAGTGTGGTTACATGGAGGAGCAGGGAATTCCTGCCACCTCCACACCAGGCCCCCCAGTTCCACCTGATGCCTCTATTGTCACAACTCACACGGAAGAGTTTCAGTACTGTCATTTTGCAGTTGTGGGACCGGAGGTTCTGGGCAGTCAGAGCTCTCTACTTCAAGATTCCGAGAACTAGTAGCAGTGAGAGGGAAAGACACTGACTTCGGACACGGGAGTCCTCCACTGGGCCTTAAAGGCCACTTGGGATTGGATGAGGGATGAGGACAAGGCAGATGGTTGAGCCCAGGTGGCCAGAAGTGGGGCACATGGTGGGGGTTGGAAAAGACAGCAAAAAAATCATAGGTTACCCCTTCTCATTTCTCTCACTGATATGAAAGATTCTTGGTAAAAACTTGTATACACTTTTTGTTTTGTTTTTAAAGATGGGGTTTCTCTATAACTTTGGAGCCTGTCCTGGAACTAGATCTTGTAGATCAGGCTGGCCTCAAACTCACAGAAATTCGCCTGCCTCTACCTCCCGAGTGCTGGGATTAAAGGTGTGTGCCACTACCACCTGGCTTAAAAACTTGTATATGTTTTAAAGAATAAAACATCTGAAATTTAGTAGGAAATTAAAACCTGAATAAAGCTGCATTAAGATTAAAGTAAAGGGAGCTCATGGGTTAAGAGGGCTTGCTGCTCTTCCAGAGAGTATCCGTTGTCATCAGGTGGTTCATAGTTGGCTGTAACTCCAGCTCCAGGGAAACTGATGCCCTCTTCTGGGCCTTCTCAAGTGCATGCATCCAGAAGTGCAAATAGAAATACACACACACACACACACACACACACACACACACACACACCTAATTAAAAACACAAAACACACTTTCTCAAAAAGATTAATATAAAGGACATTAGTTGGCAGAAAGGAACTGGAAACCTTCCCTCTCCTGGGCTTGTGTGAGGAACACAGTGTGCTCCTTTCTTAGGCATCCAAAGAGTGGTATTTTCTTGCATGTTCTCTGTCAATTACATGTAGCCCTTGGAGGTCTGGATGTGTGTGTGGTTTCCAATCTTTTTACTGTCATCGAGCTCTTGCATATATTAATCTCGATGGCCCTCTCTCCATGCCCTGTTCTTTTTGTTTAATTTTGGTGATTCAGGTATGTATGCAATACATTGTGCACATATCCACGTTACCCGTCTCATGGCCCTTCCCACTCCTACAGACTCCTTTCTTCTTTCCCACGAGCTCCTCCCACCCTCATGTCTTACTCTTTGTGCGAATCTTGAGCAAGTAGCTATAGCTGCTGTATGTTTATGACTAGGTCAGCTCTGTTGTATGCAGAAGACAGTTTCATAGGACTCCTCTGTATCTTCTACCTCATCCATATTTTTGCCCCCCAATGCTCTCTTGGCCTTGGAGGAAATGTGGCTTCTCTGTCTAGGGATGAGCACTCAACTGTCACTTACTCTCAGCAGTTTGAACCGTTATGAGTCAGGGTAGATAGTGACATGAGTCTACGGGTGTAAACATAAATGCCGAGAAGGCAGCTGGGTTATGTATCTATTTAGCTTGGCATCATTAGTAAGTTCTGCCCTACAGCCCGTGACACCCCCAGCTATAGGTTCTTGCCCAGGTTTACAGTACCAGGCATACATTTCTTCCTATGCAGCAGGCATCAAATCTAATTAGAAAGTGGTTAACTGCCCCTTGAGGGTTTTGGAAAAAAAATGTCCTCCAAAGGAAGTGGCATTATCAGGAAGTGAGGCTTTGTTGGGGGTAGGTGTGGTCTTGTTGGAGGAAGTGTGTCACTGTGGAGGAGAGTTTTGAGGTCTTACATGTGCTCAAACCACACCCAGGGAGACAGCTCACTTCCTTATGCCTGCAAGATGTAGAACTCTTAGCTCCTTCTCCAGCACCATGTCTGCCTATTCACTGCCATGCCCTTCATGATAATGGATTAAACATCTGAGCTGTAAGCCACCCAATTAAATGTTTTTGTTTTTTTTTAATGTAAGAGTTTTTGTGGTCACGGTGTCTCGTCACAGCAATAGAAACCCTAAGACAGCCCCTAAAGAGCCATGCCGCTGTCACACCCATGGGAGGTCAGTGTTGCAGTTCTTAGAACCCACAGCTTGGTAAGATCACTGATGGCCTCTCTCTTCTAGCAGCTGCCAAGGCAGTCTCCAGCTCTGGGAAGGCTAGCTCCAGGGTGGAGGCTTCCAGTTATGTTCTGTCCTGGCTTGTGTGCTGCATCTCCCCTGCTCCAGCAAGTGCTAGATTGCCATAGGGGATTGACAACAAGGTTTAGACCTCGTCAGACGGGTGCTCAGAGGGTGACACGTGCTGTAGCTGACTATGGTGACTGTGAGGGTTCCTCTTCGTTGTCAACTTGACTACATCTGGAATTAACTAAAACCCATAGTACTGTGCATATTTGTCTTCTTAACTAAGTCTTTTGACATAGGAAGACCTACTTCTAATCCAGATTTTTGAAGTAGGAAGAGCCACCTTCAATCCCTTCTGCTGGAAGTCTACATAAAAGACATGGAGGAAGGAAGCTTCAGAGAAGCCTGTTGCCTACTTATTCTCATTCTCATGGGCACGTCCATTCCTTCATCTGCATTAGAGCCCACTTGGTCAGCATTCCAGCATATACTGAAGACCAGCCGAGACATCCGACCTTGTGGCCTGAACAACTACTGGATTCTCGGACCTTCCGTTGGTAGGCAGCTGTTGTTGGACTAGCTGGACGACTCACTGGAAGCCATTCTAATAAATCCCCTTTCTGTGTCTATGTAGATTTGTTCTGCAAGTTCTGCTCCTCTAGAGAACCCTGACTGATACAGAGATGCTGTGTGGCCAAAAGGAAGTACTTCTCACTAGAGGTCAGGAGTTTCCTTGCTGACCCTTGACTTCACACAGTCAGAAAGGGACATCAGACGCCGCCTCTCTACTGTCTTCTCCCGAGACTAGGTTGAAGGGGCTTGGTGGTGCTTGAGACTGAGATGATTTGGTGAGGTCAGTGGCGTCCCTTCTGGGGGAACGCGTCTCAACCCAGCCTGGATGGAAGTCTGGGAAGCCGTGAGTTTGCCGGGAAGTTCATGCAGGAATCCGTCTTCATTCTGACCCCTGAGGCCAGTGCTCTCTGCATGCTGATGCAGATGACAGAGTCACTGGTAGAATATGGAAACCAGAAAGGTCTGCCTCTTCGTCCATCCCTTGAACTCTAGAGTGTGACTCCCTTGAGAAGCGGGACACGAGTGGCCGCCTCCTAAAGCCCCACTGAAACTGGACAGAAACCAAAAACTCAAGCCTCGTCCCCAGCCGTCTGGCTGAGTCTGAGAATTCCAGCACGATTTACACTTGTTAGGAAAGCTGCTGACATACAGGCTATCCTCCTTTTATACTTCCAAATAAGAACATTAAGATAGCAATGAAGCAGGCTTTGAGAGCATATGCCTTGAGCAGGGCTTTACTTTTTCCCCAGGTATTTTCTGGGACTCTTAGACCTTTAGCTTTGCTTATAATTGACACAGCCTACCTCTCTGAATTGCTGGGATCTAGGCTTTGACCCCATCAGTTTTAACCCTGTCAAGTCCCTCATGATCCCATTTGGGTTCCTTTGTAACCCCTTGGTAGCTTCAACCTCTTTCCAAATCCTGTACCTGACTTTGAGTGGCCCGTGCCCATGCTCTGGGGTGTGCCCTACTCTTCTTTATGCCTCCCTTTCTGCTAACCCTCATGCTTGAGGCTATATTAAAATGTCTTTAGCAAGCCCTGACTCGGCTTTGTACTGTCCAGTCCTGAAATTCTTTTTTGTGTTGAAGCTAAGGATTTGATTTGACCTGAGTCCAGGTCCCTAAAAGATGGAGGGAACTCCTCAGGCTGCTGTGGGCAAGAGCACGGGGCTGTTCCCACTTGTGCCCGACAGCAGTTCCTGAGCATCCGTCTAACTCAGAGGTGTTTCCACTTGGGCTGCACGGGACTCAGAATGACAGGGGCAATGAAGGCAATGCTAGCAGCAAAGAGGAGGAAATGAAAGGTTTCTTTGCTCCCCTTCTCCCTTTCCCTGGGTTGCTGCTTTGCTTTTAGAGACAGGGTCTCACAGTGGCCTTTAACTTGCTATCTTCCTGCTTCAGTCCCGAGCACTGAGATTATAGGCATGTACCATCTTGCTTGGCTTTTGCCCCTTTTGCGGATTTCTTTCTCAAAGGAAGGCAGAATTGGAGGGGAGACAAAGAGTCTCCACAGGGGTCTACGGAGCCTGGGGAAAAAGAGATGGGAGACTTGGGGGTCCTGGAGTGGCGGGTTAAAGAAGTTTAAAGAAAGCCTCCTTGTGAGCTGGGAAGACAGCTCAGTTGCTTGCCCTGAAAGCACAATGACCTGAGTTTGGGCCCCAGAATCCACATTAAAACAAAACAAAACAAAACAAAACAAAACAAAACAAAACAAAACAAAACAAAACAAGACAAAACAAAACAAAAGACCTGTAGGGCTTGTCTCAGCTCTGGAGACACAAAGACAAACTGATCCCTGGGGCTCACTGACCAGCTAGCTTAGCTGAATTGATAAATTTCAGGCCAGTGAGAGACCCTGTCCTAAAACACAAGCTGGATGGTGCCTGAGGTATGCTCAAAACACACACACTCACACACACTCTCTCTTCTCACTCTCTCTCTCTCTCTCTCTCTCTCTCTCTCTCTCTCTCTCTCTC
>NC_022013.1:10362005-10368797 GCF_000317375.1 Microtus ochrogaster | reverse complement strand
CACACACACACACACACACACACACACACACACACACACACACAGAGGCATGCATGCACCACGCATTCATGCATGCAGAAGAGATGCCTCCTTACAAGTCTTTGCCTGGTGTGGATTGGGGCACATAGTGGGTCCCTAGCAGTCCTACCTAGCAAATGCACTGAGTGAGGCTTCTCTCATTAGCTGGGAAGCCCAGCCACTCCTTCCTGCATCCCAACCACAGGCAAGCCTGAGTGGAATGACAATTGAAGCTTCAGAGGATTAGGCAATCGTGGTACCTGGGGACCTCCTTTGGGAGCCCCTTCACCTATTTTCACAGCCACCTGGGGGGGCAGATGCTGCTTCCCCAAGCTGGAGCTGGATTGGGTCCCTGTGCCTGATAGGAGCCCCAGCTTTTTTTTTTCTTGAGACCCAAAGGGAAGAATACTACATTTGCAGAGGGGCGGACGCTCTTGAGTTTGCTTTCCCAGAACAGAAGCTTAAGGGCTGCCCTGTCCCAGAATCCCTTTGGCCAATATGCCTGATCCCCAAATGGACTAAGGGCGGAGGAGCCCAAGAGTGCAGAAGGGACAGCGCAGAGCAGAGCAGTGGGTGGTCCCATCTGCCTCCAGAGAGCAGCTGCTTTTCCCTTCACTCAATTCCAGTACATTTGATTCAGAGCCACAAGTGGCTGTTTCTTTCCAAAGAAGCATTTGAATTTTAAAAAAGGACCCCAGCGAGGAAACACTTAACCCAAAGGAATGAATATTTAATGCTGGCATTTCAGGTTCTGTCAGGGGAAAGGGCTTGGAGGGGCATTTCCCAAGGGTCCCAGCCATACCTTGGTCCTGGCCTCAGTACTCAGCCTCTGTCAACCTCCAGAGCCCTCTGGAGGCTTCAGGGGCGGGGTGGTGGGATGGCAGAAAAGACTCCCTGTTCCCCTAAACTTTAGGTAAGTTTCCTTTCTGCAGCAGGTGTCCAGGCAGCTGCTGGCTCCAGTGTTGGTGTTCTCAAAGGGAGCCCAAGGGGCACACTGAGGCAGGATAGAAAGAAAGAGAAAGCTGTGGGCCAGTGAGAAGATTCAAAAAGTAAAGTCACCTGCCCTGAAAGCTTGATGGCCTGAGCTGGGTCCCTGAGCCCCCTTAGACAGATGATTCCATCAAGTCATCTGACCTCCGTACACACACCATGGCACACAAGAGGCACACCATGCGTGCACACACACACATACACACACACACACACATCAATAACAATAATAATAGAAGGTTGTGTTCCATGCTGCCTGTTCTGTCTCTCTGTTGACCTTAACCACTGTCCTTTCTTTAGGATTATGACTCTTCCTTGTCTGCCCACATTTGCCCCAAACATAATGATATAAGAGAGTTCATATCCAGCTGGGGTGGCAGGATCTTTACCAGCTTTGGGGTCAGACAAACGCAGGTGGCTGAGATGCCCATCCTCTGGTTTACATTGTGGTGTTGGCCAAGTGGCTTCACCTTGCCAAGATGTGGCTGGACTTTAGGTAGATGAAGTGTATATGGAAATATACTTGGTTGGGGAGATGGCTCAGTGCTGGCCTTGCAAGCATAGGGATCTTGGATCCATCCTCAGAGTCCATGCACAAAAGGCCAGCATGGCAGTAGGTGCTTATCATTCTGCAGTAGGGAGCAGGAGGGTCCCCTGGGACTTGTTGACCAGCCAGCCAGCCTATTTGGTGAGTTCCAGGCCAGTGAGAGACCTTGTCTTAAAATACAAAATAGCTTCTGAGGAATGACAGGTGAGGCTATCTTCTGGCCTCATGTGCACACACACATATACATATGTGCACAAATATTTTAATTGTGGCTTTTTATTCCAATCCTTACCTTTCCCCCACTTTAACCCTCTATTTTAGAGTATTCTATATTAATACCTAAGGAGACCCATCCACCTACCTACATGTTTCTCAGGCCGACTTCCCACTTTCTATATTATCAAGAGCCAAGGATGACCTTGAACTTCTGTTCCTGCCTCCAGCTCCCAAGTGCTGGGGTGCCAGGTGCAGCTGCAAGCCTGGCTTCTGCAGTGCTGGGTCTGTAACCCGAGTTTCACACATGAAAGGCACTGAGTTCCAGCTCCAGCTCCCTGCCCCCTCCACATTTCTGCCTGCCTTCTCCTTGGTAAGGACAAAGCATGACTTATTTAGCAGTCCCCTTCTGATGGACATGGACAATGTTGACAATGTGTCTGTGAGAACCAGTTCTGGGAAGACAGCTTTGTGTACTGTGGTTTGGTCCAAATGTCTCGTGGTTATGGATCGGCTCACTCTCTCCTTGGGAACTTTCTCCTTCCTCTGCTGAGAGTACTCTATGCACTCTGCTCCTCCCAAATACTCTGGATTTCTTCCCATGTCTGTTAATCTTCAAACAGAATATTACTTCCGCTTTTTGTGTGTGTGACAGGGTCTCACTCCGTGGACCTGGCTGTCTTGAAACTTGCTTTGTAGACAAAGCTAGCCTCAGAATTATAGCTCTCTGCCTGCCTCTTCTTCCTCCTGAGAGCTGGGATGTGCTCAGCCTCCACTGTTTCTTTTCAATCTGCATATGTGTGTGTGTATGCGTGTGAGCGTGTGTGTGCACGTGCGTGCGTGTGTATGTTGTCTATACATCTTTCTCTGTGTATGAATGCAAGTGCACATGCACTTTGGCATGACTCTGGAGGTCAGAGGATAATCTTGGGCACTTTCTTCACTTCTGTCATTTGAAACAAAGTGTCTGGTTTGGCCACTGTGTGTACTGGGCTAGCCAACCCAGGAGCTTCCAAGATTCACCTGTTTCCCATCTCACCAGAGGGATTATAGGAGCAGGCTGCTATGTCCAGCTTTTCCGTGGGTTCTGGATCCAGACTCAGGCCCTCATGCTTGCACAGAAAGCACTTTACACACTGAGCCGTCTCCCCAGGCTTTCAATCACATGTCTGTATGCCGCTGCTACCGAACCGTGAACTTCTGGATGACAGCTGTCCCTCTGAGAACGGAGGTTACAAATGTGTTCCCAGTGCCACCGCTTTCCACATAGTAGGGACGTTGCTCTTTCCTTCCTTTCTTTTCTTTCCTTTTCCATCATGAATAAATGCAGCTCAGGTCTCTGCCCTCGGGGAACAGGTGGTCCAACAGAGGAAAGTCATGCACAGAGATAATTATCATTACAATGCCAGGCAGGAAGCGCTAAATGCCACCAGAGGTAAAGATTAACTATTCTATTTGGTGGCTCTCAGCCCTGACTGCAAATGAGTCACTTGGGGAGCTTTTTAAAAACACCAGGACCTGGGTGCTGTCCTAGGAGTCTGCCTTATTGATGTTGCACGGGGCTTAGGGACTGGCAATTTAGAACTGACTGAGTCCACAGGTGGCAGGGTCGGGACCTGCAGCAAAATCCCATTCTACTCAGGGCAACCCTGTTAATGTAAATTCTTCAGGAGCAGGTCCAGGTAGAGCCTGAGAAGAGACAATTTGTTCATTTTGAATTCTTTTATCTGCTTCATTGAAATGCAGGCATTCGGGCATCACAGTTTGGCCAATCATGGTTTACAGTTATGGCAGTGGTCCCGTAAGAGTATAGTAGAGCTGAAAATTACCATCACTTATATTTTCACTATAGTTTTTCTCTGATAGATACACAGATAAGCACACTTTGCTACAGAAGCATAATGTGTGGCTTTGGAGCCTGGGAGCAATAGGCTGTGCCATCCAGAGCTGCATGACTGTACTTGCGATGTTTGTGCAATGGCTAGGTTTTCTGATGACATATTTGTCAGAGCAGGCCTGGGGAAATGGCCTAGCCAGTGAAGGGCTTTCAGCACAAGTGTGAGGTTGCAAGCTTGGTCTCCACTTCCCATGTTAAAGAGCCAAGGGTGGCAACACATGCTTGGAACTCCAGTGTTGAGTAGGCAGAGACAGGAGGGCCCCCTTGAGGTCATTGACCATCCAGTCTCGCTGAAGCAGCGAGCACCAGGCCAGAGAGAGACTTTCAAAAAGCAAAGTGATGAATCAGAGGTTAAGAGCCCTTGCCGCTCAAGAGGATGTGGGCTTGATTCCCAGCAGCCACGTTAGACAGTTTGTAAGCCTGCAACTCCTGCTTATACTTGTAAGCTCCAACTCCCTCTTCTGGCCTCCGAGGATACCTGTACACATGCGGTACACACATGCATGAGCAACACACACACACACACACACACACACACACACGAGGAGATCTAAAATAACATATCCAAGGTGAATGGCTCCTAGGAATTGGTTGATTTAGTCAATCTAGAGGTTGACTCAGGCCCCAGGGATCTGCCTGTCTCTGCCTACCCATGGCTAGAATTACAAGTACATGCTACTAGGCCCAGCTTTTTATGTGGGTTCTGTGGATCAAACTCAGATCCCCCATCTCTCTAATCCCACTTTAGTTTTAAGACACCAGAGAAACCATGGTTGTGAGGGTCAGAACCACTGGAACCACTCTTAGTTTTGTCAGGAACTATCTGAATGCCTTTAGTTCTTCCGCTCATTCACTCAAGTTTCTGTTGAATGTTAAGCATTATGTTCGGTCTGGAGAAACAGTAATGAACAAGATGGGCTGGATAACAATAACTCAGATAAGCAAGCCAGTGACTGGCAGAGAGTAGGCTTTGTGTTCTAAGAAGGACTCTTAGGACAGTATTCCAAGCATCCATCGGTTAGACAGACAGAGAATGATCTTCCTGCTTTTTCCTTCACAAAGTATGTGATAAGGGTCACATGGGACATGGGTTTGGAGGCACTGTGCAAAACTATACAAAAGGCTGTCACCCTTAGGTTCAGCGAGTGTGTAATGGGATAGCAGTGATCCACATGACAGGCTGGGATGTCAACATGGCCTCAGCTGCCTGCTCCCAACCAGTGCCTGCTGGCCTGGCTCTCTGTGGGTCTTCACTAGGAGTCCTGACTTTAATCTGATGCCCCTGATGCCCACGCGGGCACTTAGTGGAGTGTGCTTTTCATAGAGTTGGTTTTCTGCAGAACATCTATCCATCACAGTCCTAAAGATGACCCAGTTCTTCTGACAGTATTCAGAGGGAACCCAGAGGAATGGCAGAGAGAACTGTGGCCCACTTACCAGAGGCTACATAGGAATCCCCCAAACTACCTTAAGCACTGGGCCAGCTGGGACTACAGAGCCCGAAATGGCAATTGTCCCTAGCTTTTGCTGTCTGGAAAATGAGAGGCCATGAAATCCCTGTAATTCTATACTTGTTACTCTTATTGCATCAAATCCAAACTCTCTCTCTCTCTCTCTCTCTCTCTCTCTCTCTGTGTGTGTGTGTGTGTGTCTGTCTCTCTCTCACACACACACACACACACACACACACACACACACACACACACACACACACACACACACACGATGAACCTAAGGGTAGAACACACCATTGTTCTACCTAGAGTGTTTTAATACTATCTTATTGAAATTCTTTCACTGTTCTAAGCTATGATTCTCTCCCAACAGATATCTACTGAGTTTGCACCGATCTCAATACAGTTATTGTCACTTACTACCACTTTTGCCTGTGCCGATCACATCTTTGCAGGAGGTGACAGCTGTCTTGCATTCAGGGACAGTGCTGACTGTGTTTGATCAGCTCTCTTCCCCTTAACCTAAATCTGGGTGCTAGAGTTTGGACCCCGAATGGCCTGCAAAGGACCATATGGTAAAGTCTTCATCCTCAGGGTGGCCCTACTGGAAATGGGGTGGGACATTGAGAAAGTGGGGCTAAATGGGAGATCTTATTGGAGGCGTGTCCTTGAAGGGGACTGTAAGACACAAGCATCCTGTGCCCCTCTGAATTAAATAGCTTCACTCTGACACACACTCCGGCTGTGATTTACTATCTTGCTCTAGGCACAAAATAATGAGGCCGATCAGTCTGGCCTGGAAACTGCAAAGCCACAAACCAAAATGACACTTTCTTCTGCTACAGGTTGATGAGCTCGGGCACTTTGTTCTAGTAGCAGGAAGCTGACTAGCGCACTTGTCAGATGCATAACTCACTTACCTGGGTGAAATAAATTCCTATTAGCAAAACAATGTCGTCAGTCATTTAGAAAGGCCCGTGTTCCAGGTCAGGGGCAGGGATGATAAAGGCCTGGTGGTGGAAGGGAGCCCATGTAGAAATCAGGAACTTTTGAGAAAGAAAAGCTCCTGGCTTTAGAATGTTATTAAAAGGAAAAATGATTCTATTTAAGCTACTTAATGAGTAACTACTATATAATCGGAATAAATTTTACCTATGTTCTGTTTCCAAAGGAGCTCAGAATCCATGTTAAAAAAAGTCTCACACATAGCAAGTATGACAAAATGCAATGTCCTAATAATGTGATTAAGACTTCTAGAAACAGCAAACACAAGCACACAGTGCGTGATGATTGATTGTCAGCTTGATGCAATCTAGAATCATCTGGGGAGAGTGACTCAGTGAGGGACTTGTGTAGACCAGGTTGGTCTGAGGGCATGTCTGTGGGGGAGGTCTTGATTGCCAGAATGGGAATGGCGCCATTTCCTGGCACTGTATAAGAGTAGAGAGAGCTAGCGGAGTCCTAAGTATGCAATTTGACTGGTTATTCCATGTTCCTGCCACTTCATTTTCTTGCTATGGTGGACAGTAACTGTAAGCTGGAACTGTAAGCTAAAATAAATCATTTCTGCCATAAGTTATCACAGCAACAAAATAACACTAGGACAATAGCCTGTCTACAACAGAGTACACTAGGACAATAGCCTGTCTACAACAGAGTACACTAGGACAATA
>NC_022013.1:10358729-10361455 GCF_000317375.1 Microtus ochrogaster | reverse complement strand
AGTACACTAGGACAATAGCCTGTCTACAACACAGTACACTAGGACAATAGCCTGTCTACAACACAGTACACTAGGACAATGGGCCTGTCTACAACACAGTACACTAGGACAATGGGCCTGTCTACAACAGAATACACTAGGACAGTAGGTCTGTCTACAATAGAACACACTAGGAGATAGGCCTGTCTACAACAGAGTACAATGCTTATCTTCCAGTGTATTAGTTACATGCCTTGTTGCTGTGACAAAGTGCCTAAGAAAGGCAACCCAAGACAGGAAGCTTTTAGTTTGGTCACAGTCTGAGGGTACAGTCCTTCATGTGGGAAAGGCTTCAGGTGGATGTGAGGCAGTTAGTCACACTGTCCCTTCAGTAGAAGAAGAAAACCAGTTCCAGCGCTCAGTTCCACAGTCTTCTTTGTAATCCAGAACTTGGTGCCTGCAATGGGCCCACCCACAGTGGAGATGGCTCTTTCCATTTCAGTTAACCTAATCTAGATAGCCCCTCCCAGGCTCCCTTGGAGGCTTATCTTCTAGATGATGTAGACACTTGTGTCCGTATACATGCCAACATGCATTAACACATGGACACTTTCCACACACATGTTTACATGAAAGGAAAAAGCCACGTGCTTTTTACACAATGTGTGCAGTCTTCATAAAGACCCCAGGTGGGAGGCTTTCTAGGTCCTTAACTTTGTAGGTTAGATGCTAGAGTTGGATGAGGTTGAACTTAGACCAAATCTTGAGGCTGGTACATTGTGGAACAAAACCCCGTCGAGTCAGCCTCTGGTGTCTGTGTGAAATCCTGACATGGTGCCATTTCTAGGGGTGAGGACATGTTTGCCATGAGCCTGGGAACCTCCATGTAAAATCAGAAATGTCTTGCTAATGAGAAACGCTTGGTGTGTGCCATTGGGTTTAGTGTCTTCTCTAGACTCTGGGACTCTGAGCGAGGTCCTGGTGATGCTGTCTCCAGCGCCGTCTGGAATACCCGTCCTGTTGCTGTGAGAGTTCTTTGGCAAAAGTGGCTGAATCTAGGAAGGGTTAATTTGACTCACGGCTGGAGGGTACAGTCCAGCACCACAGGGAAGGCAGGCAGGAGTGAGGCAGCTGGATACACTGCACCCAGGGCCAGGAAGGACGATGGGGCTCAGCTCACTTTCTCCTTTTCATACTGTCCAGGCCACAGGCCATGGAGTGGTGCTGCTCACATTCAGGGTGGGCCTTTCTACATTAGTTGACTGGATCAAGATAATCCCTAATATTCATGCCTGGAGCCTAACCTATTCTATCCCTGGTAGGTCTGCCTGGAAGACTAACCCAATCTATCCCTGATCGGTATGTCTGGAAGCTTGTGTCCTAGATGGTTCTAGATCAGCAGTTTTCAACCTGTGGGTTACAGCCCTTTGGGGCTTGAATGACCCTTTCACAGGGGTCTCATATCAGATATTTATATTATAATTCATAATAGTAGCAAAATTACAGTTATGAAGTAGCAACAAAATAATTTTATGGTTGGGGTTACCTCACATGAGGAACTGTATTAAAGGGTTGTGGCATTAGGAAGGTTGAGAACCAATTTGCTCTACATCTTTGAAAATCGATATAACCAACATAGAATAAAATAATTATTTAACTATGTAAAGATGTGTTGCTGTTTCACCTTGCCTGGCTAAGGCACTTGATTGGTCTAATAAAAAGTCGAATGGTCAATAGCTAGGCAGAGGAGGGATAGATGGGGCCAGCAGGCAGGAGTCAGTGGCCAAACAGCTGGTTCCCAGCCAGCCAGACTTGGAGGAATCAGAAAAGCAGGATAGACAGCATGTAGGTGAGGTAAATGAGCCCCAGGGCAGCACAGAGATGAATAGAAATGGGGTAAGTTAAAAAAAATCTAGCTAGAAACAAGCTAAGCTAAGTCTGAGTATTCATAATTAATAAAAAGTCTCCATGTCATGATTTGGGGGCTGGTGGTCCAAGAAAGCCTGCTACAGCATAGCCCCTCCCCCCAAGATTTGCAGAATACAGATGTGTAATCAATGCTGAGCCTGATACAGGAACACAGGTCCCAGGTGGGGTTTCCAGCTCTTCCCTCGCTCTCAGATTCTCATTTACAGATCATTCTTTGGGGACCACAACCCAATTAAGAAATAGTATGTGAATTACAAAGCAAAGCTTTGTATAACAATGACTCTGTCACAAAGAGAACAAGACAATCTCGGGTTCTTTTGTAGATTTTTTTGGGCAAAGAGAAACTAACCACTTTTTGTACCGGTAGCAAACTACAGCAGTCCTATGCCCAGGAGGTCTGGGTAACAACCCAGGGTCCACCCACCAACTGTATTATCCTGTAGAGCATCAGCACAGAGGTAGGAACCACTGTTCATTGTTCCCCTTGAAGGAAGAGGCCCTTTGTGATGGAACTATTCAAGTCCATGTCATTTGTGTTATCTACAAAGAGTCATTAGGTCTCTGGCTACAGTCCTGGTTTTCCACATTTACTTTTCATTTTCAAAATTCGTATCCCAGACCAACTCTTTCAGAAATGCTTTGTTAAGGTTAGAATATTCAATTCTGGCGTGTGGGTGTGTATCTGTGAGTATAGGTATGTGCAGGTGTGTATCTATGTGTACAGGTATATGCAGGTGTGTATCTATGTATATAGGTATGTGCAGGTGTGTATCTATGTGTACAGGTATGTGCAGGTGTGTATCTATGTGTACAGGTAT
>NC_022013.1:10338739-10358356 GCF_000317375.1 Microtus ochrogaster | reverse complement strand
TGTGCAGGTGTGTATCTATGTGTATAGGTATGTGCAGGTGTGTATCTATGTGTACAGGTATACACACATATGAGTACAGGTAACCAAGGAGTCCAGAAGGGGCAATGGATCCCCTGGGGCTGGGACTTCAGCTCTATTTTCAAGTTCAGTTTGTGGGTGCTGGGAACTGAACTCAGGTCCTCTGCAAGAGCAGGAAGTGCTCTTACCACTGACATCTCTCCAGCCATCCTGAAATAGTTTTAGCTCTAAAAGCAGCAATTCTTGGGTTTGCCTTCTCCCAAAAAGCAAGTATAAAACATAACTAAATATTTTAAGCAAGCAAAGGAGTGATTCTTGTGTGTGTGTGTGTGTGTGTGTGTGTGTGTGTGTGTGTGTAGAGTATGGGGCTTTATAGTGTATGAATGTGTGTGTTGGTCCACACACCAGTACATATGTGTGGATTCCAGTTGAGGGCATCAAATGTTTTGTTTTATCAATTTTCAACTTATCCTCTCTTTTTTATTAAGATTGATCTTATTTATTTATGTGTACGTGTATATGTGTGTGTGTGTGTTGTTGTTGATTGTAGTTTTATGTCAATTTGACACAAGCCAAAGGGAGGGAACCTCCATTGAGAAAATGCCTCCATAAGATCAGGCTGTAGGCAAACCAGTAGGGCATTTTCTTAATCAGTGATCCATGGGGGAGGGTCCAGCCCACTGCGGGTATAGCCACTCTGGACTAGTGATTCTGAATTCTATAACAAAGCAGGTTGAGCAAGCCAGTAAGCAGCATCCCTCCATGACCTCTGCATCAGCTCCTGCCTCCAGGTTCCTGCCCTGTTTGCGCTCCTGTCCTGACACCCTATGATGATGAACAGTGATGTGGAAGTACAAGCCCAGTAAATCCTTTCTTCACTGATTGGCTTTCAGTCATGGTGTTTCATCCCAGCAACGGTAACCCAAACAGCTGTGTACAAATGTGTGAAGTACCCAACAGAGGCCAGAAGAGGGAGTCAGATTCCCCGTAGCTGGATTTAACAGGTGGTGTGAGTCTCTGAAAATGGGTGCTAGGAACTGGACTTGGGTCTTCTCTAAGAGCAGAGAGTGTTCTCAACCTCCATGCTGTCTCTCCAGCAGCTCCATCTTATTCTCTTAAGACATGGTCTCTCATTGAACCTGGAGCTAGGATGACAGCTAGCAAACCCAGAGACGGTCCTGACTCTGTGCCCCTACTGTGCTGTGCTTTTAGGTTTGCGTGGGACCAAATGTCTGGCTTTTTACGTGGCTTCTAGAGATTCTCCCTCAAGTCTCCATGTTTGCACGCAAGTACTCTCACCCACGGAGCTGACTCCCCAGCTTCCGGGATTGATTCTTGAGATGAGGAAGCCATATGAAGTTCATATCAGAGTTTGCCCTGACTTGCTCCTGGGAAAAGTTTCTTTGACCTAAGTACAAAGAGGTGGAGCCCACAAAGAAGGGTGAAGGTAAGGATTTTATTGATCTGAGGAGACAGAGATTAAAGTGTGGGGTTACAGATGTATCTAAAATTTTCAATGACTGTATCACACGGGACATCTTGACACAAGCTAGAGTCAGCTGAGAGAAAGAAACCTCAATGAGAAAATGCATCCACACGATAGGACTGTAGGCAGTTGGTATATAAACCATTTTGTTAATTTTCTGACAGATGAGAGAGGGTCCAGCTCACTGTGGGCAGTGCCCTCTCTGGGATGATGGTGCCGGGTTCTATAAGAAAGCAGCACTCCATGAATTCTGCTTCCGTTCTTGCCTCCAGGTTCCTGCCCGAGTTCCTGCTCTGACTTCCTTCAGTGATGATGGCTTATTACTGGGGGTGTAAGAGAAATAAACTCTTTCCTCCCCAGGTTGCTTTTGGCATGGAGTTTCACTACAGCAATACAAATCCTAACTAAGACAGTAATGGATTTATTTTTAAAGTAGTAACGACTGCAGGATCTACCCAAAGCTGAGAATCTGGTATTTGTGGTCCTAGAAGCTTAGCAGTCCAAGCGGCCCCACCATGGCTGTAGCCCACTGGGGTGTGGGGGTGTCCTGCCAGCTGGTAATTGCTCAGTTCACAGGTGCCTCAGTAGTCCCAATGTGGCACCTGATACCCAGAAGGTTCCTGGAGAACTTGGTCCCTGGTTCAGCTTGGAAATGCTGGTTCTGCCATGAGTGAAGGAATCAGAAACAGCTGTAACAACAGGGAGATTAACTCAGCTGCAAGAGGGAGGCCAAGCCAGCCAACGGCCAAAGAACTGGGGTTCCCTACTCGGGTGACTCTAATTCATGGCAAGTTGACATTAAAACCAACTGTGATAAACCACTCCTTGTCAACTTGATACACAAACCTTAAAGACTAAATCCTTAAGCAGGCATATATACCTACACATAATAAACAACAAACAAACAAATAAATAAATTTAAAGTAATAAAAATAAATCTTAAAAACCCAATCTTGGCCAGGCAGTGGTGGTGCATGCCTTTTATCCCAGCACTCAGGAGGCAGAGGCAGGCAGGTCTCTGTGAGTTCAAGGCTAGCCTGGTCTATAGAGCCAGTTCTAGGACAGCCAAGGCTACACAGAGAAACCCTGTCATGGAAAACAAAAACAAACAAACAAAATGCTCCAAACCAACCTTCTTTGCTAAGTTTCATATTTATTTCATAATATAAATACAATGTATGTTAAAAGTTTCCTCAAGTCCTTAAAAACCCCAGTGTCTTAAAAGTCTCAGATCTATTTATTGTAAACTCATATGAACATCAAAACCAATAGCATAATTCCATACGTGATGGAACCAAACAGACATTCTTATTCCAAAAGAGAAAACAAACAAAACCCAAAGTAACCAACCAAGGCCATAGCAGTGAAACTAAATCTATCAAAGAAAATGCTAAATCTTGCAGCTCCAATGACAGCTCTCTGGGCTCCAGAGAGCTTGGGTACCAAAGTCCTTTGATGCCTTCTATCTTAAACATGACATATAGATTCATAATGCCTAACCTCTAACAATATCTCCATAGATATTATAATAAAAGGAAACCACAAATACATATTTAATGTAAAAGCAAGCCTGTTCTCAACAAATAGAACACAAAGAGTCACACTAATTACAGTCCTTGTTTTTTTTCTTTTCTTTTTTTAAAGATTTATTTATTATTTATACAACATTCTGCCTCCATGTATGCCTGCATGCCAGAAGAGGGTGACAGATCTCATTACAGATGGTTGTGAGCCACCATGTGGTTGCTGGGAATTGAACTCAGGACCTCTGGAAGAGCAGCCAGTGCTCTTATCCTCTGAGCCATCTCTCCAGCCCCCTACAGTCCTTGTTTCTGTCACTGGTCATGTGGTCTTAGCTTCCTTCTCCTACCTGTCCTATATCACCTCCTCTCCGAGCAAGCACTTCAATGGATGTATTTTTCCATGAAAGAGTGACCCATACCTTCATATCTGAGACTGTGCCCTTTGTCATCCTGCCTGGATTGCTGTAGCTTTCCATTGACCTTAACCACTGGACGTGCAGCCCCAAGAGACACCCTAAAGATGCTTATTTAAGTAACCGCTTTGGATGCTGAAATTCCAGGCTCCAGTGGTTTCCTTGTCCAGCCTGTGGTGAGAGGGCCTTTTGTCCCTGTCACCTGGCAGAGGTCATCACAATATGAGCAAGCCTGAGAGGGAGGGGTGGTCAATGGGGACACAGAAGTCAGGCTTCCTCTTGTTTGAAGGCTCTCTAGGGAACTGATCAGAGTTCTGTAATAGCTCTATCAATCTCTTCAGGGAGCAGGGCCTCCAATGTCCTAGAGACCTCTTCCTCTGCCCCCAGATCTTAAGGGTTCCACCATCTCACCATCACTACCCTGGGATGCATGAAAGCCACTGTGGTAAACAAAGATGTTTAGTTCTCTTTTGCTGCCCAAGGTAGCAACCAGCATTGCTGTAACCCCATGAGCGCAAGCCACATCAACTTGAGACGTCCTAGGGCAGAGCTCAGCAGCCACTCTCTGCTCTGTCTTGGCCTTGATCTTGTTCATTGATATAAACTAGTGAGCATGTTCACTTGTCAGGTCGCATCCATGCATTTGAATTTATTGGAGAAAGAGTGCAAAGTGGTGTTGAAAGGCTGCTGGCCAGCTGGAGGGAGCCTTGGGAGGGCTGGCTGTGCACGCTCGGGCACAAAGTGCCCCATCAATCACATGACCCACTCTTACCTGGTGTCTGCTGGGGCCTGACATGGTGCTCACAAAAGTCCCGAGATGACTGCCCTTAACCTTGCTGGGAGGGCAGCCACATGGCACAGGCAATTCAACAGATGGCACAGGCTGGAAGAGCCGGCTGGCGTGATTGAATACTCGCATGAGTTATGGGTTTTGGGTTTCTTCCCCTTTCTGTGTGCTGGGGACCATGGGCTTCCGCAGAGGGTACTGGAGCCACCGGAGGGTGTATAGTGAGATGGCAGGAAATGCCTTTTCTCCCTGCTTTGGTCAAACCAGCTTTACCGGCCTGTCTCACATAGTGGATGTGGGGTAACATTCCACCCAAGCCCGTCTTGGAGCTTGGAGATGACTCAGTTGTCACAAATGTCTGAATTTGATCCTTAGAACCCACATTAAAAGCCAGGCATGGTGCATGTTTGCTATCCCAGGAATGAGGAGGTACAAGCAGGGGGAAACCTGGGTTCATGGCCAGCCCAGCCTACTTAGACTGTTCCAGGTTAAAGTGAGGGACCGTGACTCACAAAAAGGGGGTGTGGGAGAGAAACAGTGCCTGAGGAATGACTCTTGTGGCTCGCTGTCTAGCCTTCATACACGTGTACCCCCTCAAATGAATATACATGTGTGTGTACACATTCTCACATAGGCTGAAAATGACGGAGGAGTCACCAGAGGTTAGGGTTAGACTTGCATCCGTGGTTGTAGGATTCTGGGCACAATGAACTTAGAAAGGGTCCCCAGGGAGGCTGTTGGGGCTAAGAAAGTTCCAAGAATCCTGCACTCTCAGTCTCCTGATAATGTCTCCATTCTTACCAGCTGTCACCTTCCATTGTGACACCCCGAGAGCTGCACCAAGGAAGAGCAGCAGTCTGGAAATGGTTCCCTGGGCTGCCTGGGGGAGCACGTCTTTTTATTTATTTATTTGAGTTGGGGGAGACCAAGGCTAGATCAAGGGTCAGAAGTAAGCAAGATGGGAATCCTTGTCTGTCTCTGAGATGTGAGTCTGTCCATCAGACAGTCCCCTACTCAGAGTCCTGGCCCCTGCGGTCCCAAGGGGGAGGGCTGTTGGAAGCACCTGCCACCTCATTCCTTGGCACTTGTCAACTTTGGAACAATCAGTCTGCTACTTAACAGTTAACGGGCAAAGGCACTCGAGTGGCTGCATCCGATCTGTCTTTGTTAACGCTAACAGGAGGTGGGCGTGGAGGTCTCCCTGTGCCACCTCCCTGCTGGCGCTGCACCTGGGGCCTGGAGAGCAATCACTTAGGCCCAGAGCAATCACTTTGCTAGGAGCGGGGCACACTTTCACCTGGCACTTTACACCATCTAGAGCTCAGAGGCAATGGGCACTCTGTGTGTGTGTGTGTGTGTGTGTGTGTGTGTGTGTGAGAGAGAGAGAGAGAGAGAGAGAGAGAGAGAGAGAGAGAGAGAGAGAGAGAGACACTCTGAGGAAGGGGTCCTGCAACCGGCTCCAGGAGGAGCCCCAGAACAGAAGCCCTCCCCCCAGTACCTGTCTTCCATGTGCATGAAGGAGAATGTATGGCAGAGGGAGACCCCTTTATGAGCAATGGGCAAAATGTGGGCACAGACCACAGCCTTATCTCCATGGCTCTGTCTAGCTGACAAGGGCAGACGAGCCCCCAGGTAATCTCTCCAGTATTTTAAGTGCTAGAATTGCAGCAGGGGCTGAGATTTGTCTAGGGAGGAGTCTTAGATTTTACTATTGCTGTAAAGGGACACCATGCCCATGGCAATTCTTCTAAAGTAAACATTTAATTGAGGGTGGCTTGCTAGCAGCTTCAGAGGTTCAGTCTGTGACGATCATGAAGGAGAGCATGGCGGCATGCAGACAGACATGGCGCTGGAGCTGAGAGGGCTACATCTTGACTAAGAGGCAACAGGAAATCCACTGACTGTCACTCTGAGTGAAGCTTGAGAAAAAGCTGGCCCCCGCGGTGACACACTTCCAACAGAAGGTGTGGCCCAGATTAAAGGTGTGCCCTCCAGCTTCAAGGTCTGGATTAAAGGCACCTGCTAGTCAGCCTCCTCCAACAAGGCCACGCCTCCTAATAGTGTCACTGCCCATGAGTTCATGGGGACCAAATTCATTCAAACTATCACAAGAGGTCAGGAAATGCCTCTTGGGTTTAAACGTGGGCAACCACCCAGCCTGCAAAGGGGAGAAATGGAGCACTGTCCTGAAGAGAGACACCGAGCTAAAGCGGCTGTGTGTGCAAAGGCCCAGGGGAGAGCTGGGAGACTGCGGTGTACTGGCTGATGTAATGGTTCTGAACTATCATGTTTTGTGTGTGTGTGTGTTTCTACACACTATCACTCAAGTTCCTTGTTCTCTCTTCATAAATTTACCTTGTTTCTCTGCCACCTATCCATGCTTCCCATGTTTATTTTTATCATTCATCCACTTATACATCAGCCAATTTACCAGCTCATCTACCCATAATATGTTTATCCATTGACCCAGCCACCTGTGTGTCTACTGAGCCATCTGTCCACCCGTCCGTCTGTCCATCCATCCACCCACCATATACCCACCTACCCATACATATGTTTATGCATTGATTCAGCCACCTATGCATCTACTGAGCCATCCGTCCATCCATTCATCTGTCCATCCATCTTTCCACCTACCATATACCCACCTACCCATACATATGTTTATGCATTGATTCAGCCACCTATGCATCTACTGAGCCATCAGTCCATCCATCCACCTGTCCATCCATCTGTCCACCTACCATATACCCACCTACCCATACATATGTTTATCCATTGACCCAGCCACCTATGTGTCTACTGAGCCATCTGTCCATCCATCCATCCGTTCATCCATCCACCCACCATACACTTGTACACCCATCCACCCATCCATCTATTAGTCCATTTCTAGGAGGTTTTTTTTTTCCCAAAATAACTGAACTCTAGCCACAGCTGGCCTTGAACTACTGAATGACCCATGCTGGTCTAGAATTTGTGACAATCCTTCTTCTTCCACCTCTGTAGTATTGGGGTTATAGGCACAAGCCACCCTGCCTGGCTTAGGAGTCTTGAAATCGTGACTCAGAGTCTATCAGTCTTTGAAGAGCTCTCACAATTGATGCAATTTCCCTGCCACAGGAGGGGTGCATGCTCCTAACTGATCTCAGTACTCCCAGCCTTCCTTACAGGCACCTACCAGGGAAAGGCAAAAGAATTCACAGATGCTATAGCCTGTGCTATCTGTATGAAATTTCACTTCTCTTTGGTAGGTGAGGCCTGGCTTCTGAAGATAAACAGGGAGCCTGGGAGAGGCTCCAGGACAGAGTTCAGCAGGACAGGCCCACTGCCCTAGTTTGGATCTTGACTCTCCCCGAAAGTTCCATGTGTTGGAACTTTCCTCGGGACACACTGTTTCTGGCAGGTGCTGAGGCCTTTAGGAGGTGAGGCCTAGAGTGTTGTTCAGGGTGTTGGCTCATGTTCTTGATTGGAGATTGTGGAACACTTGATCTCTGTCTCTGCCTCTGCTTCCAGACCACAATTGAGCACAGTTTTCTGTCACATCTCCCTCTGTGATGCTTTGCCAAAACCAGACCAAATGGCAATGGGGCCGAATGAGTGTGGACTGAAACCTCTGAAATGGACTCAGAATGAAGCTTTCTTTTTTTTCCCCCATACTGATTGCCTCCGGTGTTTGTTTCAGTGACAGAAAACTGACCAACATACTCATTGTTGAGGACATTTTGTTGACATGGCCACATCCTTGGGGCCAGCTGGACACTGCTGTTGGGCCCATCTGTCTTGTCCATATGCCGCAGGTATGGTAAATATTTTGGTTTTGTACATACTTTTGAGCCGATAAATGCCAATGGAATATTGGGGAAAGAGAAAATTCATTACCACAATAAGGATGCAACCTTGTGCCAGGCTTGCCAACACCCTGGCCAATAGGCACTAGCCTTGTCAACAACCTGGCCAGTAGGTGTCAGACTTTCCAACACTGTGGCCAGTGGGTGCCAGGCTTTCCAACATCCTGACCAATGAGTGCCAGGCTTGTCAACACCCTGACCAATGGGCGCCAGGCTTGCCAACACCCTGACCAATGGGTGCTACACTATAGAAGCTGGGGGAGGGTGAGGAGCTTAGAATCCACTGGAGTATCACATGAGTTCAGGCAGGTCTGTCCTTGCATAGTAATTTAACTACCAGGATGTAGCTCCACTGGGAGAGCGCTTGCCCAGAGGGAATGGGACCCTGACTTTGATCCTCAATATCACATAAACTGGGCAAGGTAACACAGAGCTGTAATCCCAGTGCTTGGGAGCTCAGGCAGTAAATGTGAAGCCAGCCTGGGCTGCATAAGACCCATCTCAAATATTTAACCACAACAATTGACCAACTTTTTGTTGGTTTGTGGCAAGAAATATAACCTCTCCAGTGCTCAGTTTCCCAAACTGTAAAATGGGACTAATCTTGTGTTTTGGGGACCTAATGCCTATGGTATCATGAAAAACAAATCACTGCACAGCAAGAGTGGGCATTGGGGGGAGGGGTGAGTCAGTACAAGGCTTGCCATGGAAGTACAAGGGCTGCAGTTGTACCCCTTGTACAAAAGCCAGGATTGGTGGTGGCACATGCTTATAATGCCTGTGCCATGGAAGATCCCTTGATTTGCTGGCCACTGAATAGATGAGTTCCAGTACTGTGAGAGACTCTATCTCAAAAAAACAAGGTGAATAGTACCTAAGGGACAGCACCCAAGGTTGGCTTCTGGCCTCTGTATGCATCTGCTCACATGAACACATATCTGCACACATGTGTGTACCCACAAACACATGGGCACACACACACGAGTGGGTATTGGCACACTTTATTTGTGGAGACAAGCAAGTGTAACAGGCCCCTTTCGTTTCTCTGAGGATAAGAAGAAATATGCTATTACATGCCGAAGCATGGGAAGGTCTCCTCTGTGTACTGGAGAGCTCTGTGGACTTGGTTTCAATGACGGTTTCTTCACAACTCTAGACCCGAAAGGTTTGAAGCACAGTACATGGAGCCTCACCACTAAAGGTTCAGATTTGAGGTCATAACCCTTATGAAAGAATTTTCAGGGGCCAGGCATGGTGCCTCACATCTTCAGTCCTAGCTCTTAACCAGGGCTGGTGGTGGTGGAGGCAGGCCGAGCTCTGCGGATTTCAGGTCAGCCTGGTCTACCTAGTGAATCCCAAGCCAGCCAAGACTACAAAGTGAGACCCTGTCCTTGTCTCAACAGAAACAACAATAGTAAAAGATAGATGATAGATAGATAGATAGATAGATAGATAGATAGATAGATAGATAGATAGATAGACAGACAGAAGGAGGGAGGGAAGGAGAAAAGGCAAAACGGGTCTCAATCTGATGCAAGAATTCTGTAAGAAGTGTGTGTGTGCGTGTGTGTGTGTGTGTGTGTGTGTGTGTGTGTGTGCATACACATGCACACTTGTGTGCTAGGCAGGAGAAGAGGAGAGGGATTAGGAGGAAGAGTATCTGCCAGTTAGCTGCAGATCAAGGTCTTGTGAAAAACCTTCTCCTCTCTAGAATGCCTTGTGTGGGTTAGCAAGGCCAGTGATGTGCCTTCAACACCCTCACGCAAAGGTTCTCCACGGTCCTGTGTCCTACTTTGGGATACAAAGAATCCCAAGAGGGAACCTAGCAGGGGGATTATTTGGGGCCGGGACCCCAGGCTGAAGCAGAGTATTTTTTCTACCGATTGCTCTTTTGTATTGGGAGGAGTTGCTCATATTCCTTCACCAAAGAAGAATCTAGAACTGGAATTAGCACTCTTCCCCTCTGTCTTAGCTATTTTTCTATTATTGAGGTAAGACACCATGACCAAAACAAGTTATAGAAAAGTTTACAGTTTCAGAAGGTTAGAGTCCATGATGATCATGGCAGCGAGCATGGCAGCAGGCAGGCAGGAATAGTGCTGGAGCAGTAGCTGAGAACTCACATCTTGATCTACAAGCATGGGTAGAGTGAGCTAACTGAGACCCGCTGGGACTTTGAAACCTCAAAGCCCATCCCAAGTGACAAACCTCCTCCCATAAGGACACTGATATGGGAGTCCCCTCTGTGTGCTGTGATACCATTAATAAATAAAGAAACTGCCTTGGCCTGTTGATGGGGCAGAACTTAGGTAGGTGGGGCGGGGGAACTGGACTGAATGCTGGGAGAAAGAAGGGTGGAGTTAGGGAGACATCATGGGGCCCGCCACCAGAGTCAGACATGCCGAAACTTTGCCACTGCCACGCTGTGATACACAGGTTAATAGAAATGGGTTAAATTAATATAAGAGTTAGCCAATAAGAAGCTAGAGCTAATGGGCCAAGAAGTGTTTTAATTAATAGAGTTTTTGTGTGATTATTTTGGTTCTGGGTGGCTGGGACAAACAAACAATTTCCTATTACAGGCCATACCTCCTAACTCATTCCAAAAGGTCCCAACAGCTGAGGCCAGGTATTCAGCTATGCAAGCCTGGGAGGGCCATTCTCATTCACAGCACCACACCTTCCTCAGGGCACAGGAACAGCCAGTGCAAATCGCAGGATTCCAGGCAAGGGAGCCCCTGGTACTCAAGGCTGCCTGGAACTGCTCACCCACAGGATGTATTAGTTACTTCTCACTGCTGTGACAAAAGACCGGGCAAATGCAACTTAAGGGAAAAAAGGGTTTATTTAGTCTGCTCACAGTTGAAAGTCCATCTAAGGGAAGCATGGTGGCAGAAACGTAAGTCAGCTGATCACACAGTATCTTCTGTGAAGTTGTTTCCTCTGTGACTGATGGGGAAGTGACATTGTGTATGTCTGTAACTGACGTGGCCGCACACACACACACCGTCAGCATGGGTCCATCATCCCAATCAACTCCAGTCACACAAACCATTAGAACCTATGTAGCTAGTCCCATCTGCTTGATATTCCATAGTCAGTACAGTGGCTGTGATTTGCCTTGCTAGAATCCTGGGGGGGGGCGGGGAAGGCATGAGAATAACTGTATTTAGAGTCTCCCTCCAGAGCTTCTGGGTTATTTGACTAGGAAATGGCTAGAAGGCTTCTAAGAGCCTCCCTGGTCATTCCGATGGGCAGCCAGGGCCAGACCCTCTGCTACTTTTGGATCTGCTCTGATTGTCTTGTTTACTCATGCATGTAGACACACACACACACACACACACACACACACTCACACGTGTGCACAAGCATGCACACTTGTATGCTTCCCACGTGTGTATTCAAGTACACGTGCTGTTTGCTGAAATTTCTGTCCCTTTTACTGTGTAAGTATGGTGTGTGTTAGTGGATGTGGCATGCCGTGGTGGACATTCATGTGGCAAGGGATGTCTTTATGGAGTCTGTTCACTCACGGTTAGGTGGACTCTGGGGATTGAACTCGGTTGCCAAGTCTTGCTTGGGTTGTAAAGCCTTACTTCCCTGCTTTAGAAATTCTTTGCCTTCCCATGTTTTCTTGTCTGAGCTGCAGAAGGAAGCCAGGGCAGAGCTGTCTCATAGGAGAAGGGTAGCTCCAGTTGGCAGGGCCTTGCTCTTTCAAGCCCTCTCTGAGGGGAGTAATTCTTGGGGAAGGCTCAGAGGTCACATGTCCCTGGCTTTGTCCCCAGCCCTTCTCTCCACAGCTCACAGGACAACTGAGCTGCAAGGTGTCTTCTCCAGAGCTCATCAAAAAGCAAACACTCAGGCACTTGAATAAGATAAGCAATTTGGGGCTTTGTAAAAAGTCAATGCAATTCAATTTAGGCCTCTTAAGGAGCGTGCGCCGCTCACGTTTATTGTTTCCACGTCTAACCTGCTTCGGTGGTGGAGAGACTGCTGTTTGCGATGTGGGCTGAAGTCCCCAGAATGAGTGACCTTCAAGCACCACACTTACAAATGAAGCTGTCGCTGAGAAACCTCACTGCTGCCTCAGATCGCAGCTCTTTATCTCAAAATAGATTTGAGTTTTGCAAAAGGCAGATTATAAAACTAGCGATCCCCCCCAACACACATGCTTTAATTTCTTCTCTCTAACCAAGAAGGACATTAAAATGCCGCCCCGACTCTAATGGCTGCCCTTTCTGAGAGGCTCCATGTTATAACCTGTGAAGACCCCTTTGGAGATCAGGATAGACAGACACTTGAAATAGACTTCTGTCCCTCTCAGATGTCTTGGGGCAGATGTGGATTTTTCTCTCCTGTCCCACCTCCTTTTGCCACAAAGCAGATTGCTCTTGGCTTCTTTATTTGTTCCTCATTGATTTTATTTAGAAAACTGGCTAATTTAGTCCCACCTTGGCAGACAAATTCAGGGCAAGGAAGAATATGAATACTAAAGATTTTTGGTAGACTCTTCTCTGCTACATGAAGCTTCTTTCTCTCTGGGTGTGTGGTATGAATGCACGTGTGTGTGCATGCTTTTGCGTGCATCGGGGGCATACGTGTGTGGGTGTGCATGCATGTGTGTGTGCATGCTTTTGCATGTATTGGAGGTAAATGTGTGTGGATGTGCATTCATGTGTGTGTGTGCATGCTTTTGCATGTATTGGAGGTAAATGTGTGTGGGTGTGCATGCACGTGTGTGTGCATGCTTTTGCACGTATTGGAGGTAAATGTGTGTGGATGTGCATGCACGTGTATGTGCATGCTTTTGCATGTATTGGAGGTGTGTGTGTGGGTGTGTGCGTGCACATGTGTGTGCATGCTTTTGCATGTATTGGAGGTAAATGTGTGTGGGTATGCATGCACGTGTGTGTGTGCATGTTTTTGCATGTATTGGAGGTGTGTGTGGGGGTGTGCATGCACATGGAGACCTGAGGTTGGTATTGGGTCTAATCCTCCATCTCTCTTCCACCTTACTCCCCACCACAGGGTCTCTCAATCAAACCCAGAGCTTGTGAATATGGCTAGTCTAGCGAGCCCTCTCTCTCTAGGGATCTCTTACTCTGCCTTTCTGGGCCCCAAGCTCACCTGGAATTTATGTGGGATTCCAGTGAATCTGAATTCCAGCCCTCATACTGGCACAGCATGGGTTTTAGCTGCTGCTGAGCCACTGTTCCAGCCCCTGCACCAGATTCTAAGCTTGTTTTTGAACTCTTTGAGAACCTGAATCATTTTACTGATGAGGTCCAGAGATAGAATTCGGCTTTGCCAAGGTCACACATAGATGTCAAACTAGAAGGAATGTCTGGCAGTATCTTAAACTTTGAGAGCTTCTACATAAGACTCCACTTAAGTTTCTTCCTGAGTAACTTGGAGTCTCAGGGTAAGGTAGTCTTGGGCAGCCTGTTTTCATATGAGTCCTTTGGCTTGTGTTCCTGGAGATCAAAGGGAGCCAAACTGAAGTCTTCTCAAATGTCTTTGTCGTTTGTCTCAATATTAGGTTTCTGCATCACTGTGAGAAATGAGACCTAATAGGCCATGCTTCTGTCCCCCTTAGAAGCTCCGTCCCCTCTCTCCCACCACATTTGTGGAGAGCACTGGCCACCTCCTACACACTCTTGACTTCAGAAAAGCTACAGGGCTCACAGTCGTGAGGCTCAAGTTCCTGGCACAGAATAAGGGATAGGGCCAGGCTGCTGTCCTGCCTTTCTTCCTCTCTGTCTGTGGCCCAGGTGTCTCAGAATTGACACTGGAAAGGCAAGGAGAAAACTGCAGCCGCAAATTGGCAGCAGACCTGGTGGTGAGATGCCCTGAAGCTGCAGTTAGCTCATCCCCACGATGTCAGAAGCTAAAGCACCAGGGCGTTCTACACATGTGTGCACTAACAGAGCACCTGTGACTTCAAGATGCTGATGTCACCATAATATTGCTTGCATTGTGGTTTTGACACCTTCCACTTTTGTGGCAATCCTGGGAAAAGTGACCCTTAAAAGGTGATTTGGTCCACCTTGATTTGGAAGGGGAAAAGGGTCACCTTACTTTGTGAATATTCCACATACATCATAAATATTCATAAAACTCCTCTAAACTCTGGAACATTGAGCCCACTGGGCAGCTCTTTGCCTTGGATGAGACCACTCCAGTCTCCCTTCAGATTGTCTGCTTTGCTTAGCTTTGCCTAGCAAATTTTTGCTTGAATTCTATCTCTTTTATGTATGTACATTGTGTGTGTGTGTGTGAGTGTGTGTGTGTGTGTATGTGTACTGGTACAAGTTCACGTATGTCTCTTGAACTTAGGGGTTAATGATAGGTGTCTTCCTCTTGCCATCTTCACCTTATTTTTTGAAGCTGGGTTTCTTGCTGAACCTGTAGCTCACCAACTCAGCAAGGCTGGCAGGGATGTGCAGTCTCTACTTCCCGAGCTCTGAGAGGCAGCATTGCTTCCACTGGGGCCTTTTTTGCTGGTGCTGGTGCCGAGGATCCAAACTGAAGCGTTCTCTCCTGGAGGGTCAGGGAAGAGCCTAAGACTCAGGAAGGAAATGAAAACAAGACCTAGGAAGTCAACAAAACTCACAGACCGGAAGCTCTTGCAGTTACAGGATTAGTAGGACCCTCTCCGAAGTGACATAAGCAGAGATAACTGTCAGGGAGCAGAGATTCTCTGAGAAACCACTATGTCTGCCGGTTGTCCAGGGGTCCTACGGCTGCAGCTTTTGTGAACTGTCTGTCACTCTTGCTGGACTGAGTCATCTGTGCTCCTGTGAGGGACCACTGGCTCACAGAGCTGGGCTTGGATGGAACAGTATCGCTGGTCTGCTGTTGGTGCTTGTCTGCCGAAAATAGATGTCAGCATCTCTCTTGGAAAAGTCATGTGGCAAGCCTGTGTGAGACCCCATGATCCTAACAGCTCCAAGACTTTCCTTCCTCTTCTTTGCATAGAAAGCAGTTTGATATGCAGCTGCAGGGCTCTGGGCATTCAGGAGTCCCTCAAACGGACTTGTCAAATGATGGATTAATTTTTTGATTGAACATTTTCCCAAATTAAACTTTCACAGTGTCTCTAGCAAAAGTCAATCCTCCTCTTGGGAGCCCTCAAGTTTCCTTCCGGTCCTCTGGGGCACTCAAGCTCGTAATACATGCAGTACACACCCCAATGATAAAGCCCTCAATAACTGCGGGAGGAGGTGGCAGGATGATTTAGATCTAAAGTCCGGAGCAAGGCAATTACATCTGGCTCCCAGCTTTACAAAATTGAAATAATCTTTATCTGAATTTTAAAAGGTATGCTAACATTAGAACATCAAATGCCAAACGTGGCGGTGACTTATCCTACCCACAGGGTGACACGGACGGGCAGGCCTTCATATGCATGTGGCCACCACTTAAAGGTTAAACACGTCCGCTGCGATCCAGTGAGCTAATTGTACTTTTATTGATCGAGTTCGGAATCTGAATAGTATCAGGGAAATGAAATTCTTGAGGCCAGCCTTGCCGCTGTGGGCCTTCCTCATCCTCTCTGGACAGATGAGACATTAGGAGAAGGAAGGTGTCTCTTGGGGCTTGCTGTCCTGCTAAATTATTTTCTCTTTCTCATTAATTCTTGTCTTCCTTGTGCCCACACCTCCCAGCCCCTTCGTGCCCTCCCTTGCCTCTCTGAGTTGCATCAGCTGTCAAAATCTTCGGCTCTCCAAGGCTGCTCCTTGCTGCTCCTTGAGCTCCACCCTGTCTCAGCCCAGGGCTCCTGGGACCCAGCCATCAAGGCTTAGTTATGGACCTCTGGAATGGCTTGCTTATGATCTCTTCTGTGGTTCCTGGGACTCTGTCCATGGCAGACACTGGCTTTTTATATAACAAACATATTCTAAGTAATCTTTAGAACGTATAAATGCCTATAAGAACTGCTTTAAGTCTAGCACAAGGGTTGAGGATGGAGTTTAGCTGGTAAAGGGCTTGCCTAGAATGCACAAAGATCAGTTCCATCCCCAGCAGTGCTCAAATAGGGGGTGCATGCCTATAACCCTAACACTCAGGAGGTGGAGGTAGGAGGTTCAGAAGTTCAGGGCCCTCCTTGACTACATGTGGAGTTCCAGGCCAGCCTGGGCTACACCTCAGGAAAAAGAAAGCAAGCAAAGACCAGAAAGGGGTATTCACAAGGCTCAAGCAGAGCCAACTGCATCCAGGATGTTGTGTAGTTATTGCCTGTGGGGGAGGAGGAAGAAGAGAGGCTCATAGACTCACTCAGCAAGCAAATAAAGCTTAGAAGGTTCTGAAAGCTCGCTTGTAGACCCTTTCTCAAGGCTCCCTCCCAGAGCTGTATAACCAGCGACAATGGCCAGAGAGAGGGCTCGCACCTTCTGTGGCGCCTGTAAGGCGTGCTGACACAGACAATGATAGACCTTTGCTAAGTCTTCACCCAAGCCCGAGAGGGCTTTTCAGCGGCACGGGTGCCTTTGACTCTCCCACACCCTGTTAGTAACTCAGATACTCTCACCATTTCACCAAACTTGCCTTGGGTGATACTATTCCTTTGATCAGCCCTCGGCAGTCCTATCTGGTGTGAGCAGACGTTTGTCCACGCCTCCTGGGGAAGGTCAGACAGCACAGAAGCTGGAAGCTAGAAGCACTTCGCCTGTGTGAGGGACGGTGAGCTGCACCTTGGTGAGCATGGGTGGGCACTTGTGGGAAGATTCAGCAAGTTAAGGCCTTCAGGTGTACGTACTTGTGTGTGTGTGTGTGTGTACACGTATGTGAATATTTGCATAGCACTTCAATAAAAATAACAATAATAACATTGAGCCTCTCCTATGCCTCATGAGCCCAGACCTGTGTTAATTTCACTTATTTATTTACTTATTTAGTTAGTTAGAGTTCAATTCCCAGCAACCGCATGATGGTTTACAACCATCTGAAATGAGATCTGGTGCCCTCTTCTAGCCTGCAGGTGTACATGCAGGAGGAACACTATATACATAATAGGAAATAAATCTTTTTTAAAAAGGAATTTTCACTTCTGCCATGCCCTGACCTCTCTCTTTGGAGGCCCCCATTGTGCCACCATCTGTCCCTGGCACTGGGGCTTGAGCTCCCCTCATTGCCCCACCATGCTTCTCTGTCAGTCTGTCAGAGAATAGTAACTCTTCTAACAAACTCTCTGTTCCCCAGTAATCTGTCTCAGTGTCTTCTTGAACCCCATTTAAAACCTAGCACTTCTCCCTTCTCCCGTCCTCTCTCCTTCCTCTCCTCAGCTCTCTCTCTTCAACCTTCACTTCCTCCTTTCTTCAACCCCTCTACCATATTCTTCTTCACTTTAGTTTTTCCCTCCCTCACTGTCGCTCCTCTCTGTGACCCATTTCGTGGAGCGCTACCCACCGCCAGGCCCCGAGGGATGCCAGAGAGCTCTGCTTACGTCAGAGGATCCAACAAGGAAGTAAACGGCACGGGATGCATCCTGGGATGGCAGGAAAAGCCAAGCAACTGACAGTGGCTGTGGGGCTAGAGGCGGCACGGAGGAGGTGGAACAGGGCGCGAGAGCCTGGATATGCGGAACAACAAAGAAAGACCCGCCCAGGGACCTTCCGGAAGGAGTTTCGCTTTTGCTCTGAGAATCACGGGGTTAGCTAATGTTTTGGGATGGGCTCTGATATGGCATTGTTTCTTCGGAAGGCCCCCAGCTGCCAACTGGACATCCAACTGGTGGCTGGAGAGGAGGAGGAAGGGGGGCAGCTCTACAGTGTCTGGGTAGAAGAGAAAGGAGCCTGGTTGATGGGGAGATGTCATGAACCCTTTGAGGAGCCAACAGGGTCCCTGGAAAGGCCGATCCTGGGCCTGTTTTCAGGTCCTCAGGCGAAGGCCCAGCTGGAGAAATTAAAGCCACTCCAGAGACACGACATTTACAACAAGTTGAATGAATTGCTTTTCTGATTCTCCTAACATTTTCCCAGTCTCCCCCAACACCACAGGTCTCCACGGGTGTCCGACGCCTTTCAAAACAAGAGAAGAATGCTCTGGAACTTGTATTCCCGGCCAGGTCTCCGTCTGCTGCTCTTCAGAGCCGCTGTTTATGCTAACGACGGGTAGAGCTGTTGTCCTGTGGACATTTCTGGACTTAGGGCCTGAACCTGGGCCCAAGAAGCTCTTACAGGCTTGACTCAGCCTCATAGAGCAATTACAGGCACAATTAATAGTGAAAAACAGAAAAAGGTTCAGTGTGGTCACATTGGGAAATAGAACGCAAGAGTGCTCTATTCTTGGAGCACTACCTACCGCCAGGCACTGAGTGTGACTACTCCACAGCCTAGGCTGTCTCCAGGGGCCTAGGCTTAAACAGAGGGCAGGAGGCAGGAATGGCCACGTCACCCTAGCCATAGTGTGGTCCTGCCTGCCACTAACCCACTCCATCTCTCTGGCAAGGGGCTTGACAAGTTATCAGAACTGGGTGGAACTCTTCCCAGTTCCCTCTCTGGGAGGCACCAGACTTGAGCCTTTCCCTTCTCCCAGCATGAGATTGCTGGGGAGGGGCTGGAGATGGCTCAGCAAAAAGAACTTGTGGCTCTTGCAGAGGACTCGGGTTCACTTCCCATCACCCACAAGGCAGGTGACAAACTATTTGTAACTCCAGGTGCAGGAGAGCCAGGCCCTCTCTGTCCCCTCCCCCGCAGAGCACTGCATGCCCCTGATGCATAAGCACACGTGCAGGCAAAATACTCAGACACATAAAATAAAATTAATTTTAAAAATAATAAATAAAGATTTAAGGGAAATTCTAATTACTGGAGGTTCGTTGTCTCAGTAGTCTGAGAGCCAAAGAGAGAGACACAAATGTCTCTCTATAGTATCTTTATTCCAGTTATCTAGGCGACCCACAATTATAAATATGCATTTTGGAGGAAATCATTATAATATTTTCTGGTGGGCTGGGTGACAGACAAGGTTTTGGGTTTGTTGGTCTACAGGACAAACTCTCGAGTCTTCAACAGGGCTCCCAAGTGTCCCTGTTTCCCACTCTCTCACCTCTCCTCCTCCACCTTCCTGCTCCTCCCCTAGACACAGAACTCCTCCCCCACTTGTCTGTCAGACTGTCAGGCTTTTCCAGCCCAAGACGCTGTCACCCACATTCATCTTAATTAACCACGGTTAGAAAACTTCCTCACAGACACGCCTGGAGGTGTGTCTCCTAGGTGATTCCAAATGCTGACAAACTGAGAATGAGGACTAATCATCTGGGTTTTAACTAATGATGTTGCTGGGTTCTCAGAGCACCACTTGGCTTGTGTCGGGTGGAGATTCTGTTGATTAATGTCTGCATTCTGTGTCAGGGGTGGGGTGGAGATCTGCCCCTCCAAAGAGAGAGACCGACTGAAGCAGCCTTATAGAACTTCGTCGTTTATTAAGCTGTGCTGTTTAAGGTGTGTGTGTGTGTGTGTGTGTGACAGAGAGAGAGACAGACAGAGAGAGAGAGAGAGACAGACAGACAGAGAGAGAGAGACAGAGAGAGAGAGAG
>NC_022013.1:10321173-10338639 GCF_000317375.1 Microtus ochrogaster | reverse complement strand
GAGAGAGAGAGAGAGAGAGAGACAGAGAGAGAGAGAGAGAGAGAGAGAGAGAGAGAGAGAGAGAGAGAGAGAGAGAGAGAGAGAGAGCCTCCAGATCGGTTACTGAAGAGGTCTTGCAGAGAGATATGCAGGGACTCTTTCAGAAGTCGTAAACACACTCTGGGCCTGTACCTTGGTCTCTGACCATCATTTGTCTCCAAAGGTTACTGCGAAAAAGTGGTGGGCTCAGACAGAGGCAGCCTGGGACATCCATTTTTATTTTTGTCAAAAAATCAAGGGAGAGCTTAAAGACTAATTGGGTCATGTATAGAGGACACAGGGCCCAGCTGGAGGAGGTTTCACTGCACAAATCTATGACAATGTGAGCATCAAAGAGCATGGTGCTAGGAATGGATATTAGCACACTGACAAAGTTAATGAGTTTATCATTATGAGAAAGGAGAAACGGGGTGGGGGGGGAATGAAAGGATAAAAGGGTATAAAGTTTAGTCTTCCCAGGAGAAAGTCGATTAGTGAGAGCGGAGGGGACCAGAGAACTTACAATATCACCGCATTATAGCCAGCAATATAATTCATGATTTAGACAACCAGACTCAAGGAATTCTGCAAAGATCATTAGAGTAAACATATTCTCATCCACTGTAACTATCAAACACATCTCCTGCCTACAGCTAATTATGACAGTTCTCATGTTCCTAGTTGATATCTAATTGCAAGTAATACTGAACCTTTTATAATTATAATTTTTCTGTCTACATCAATGATAAAGTTAATTTGCTAATTAGTCACAATAATATGTTAATATATAACAAAACAAAAATAATATATAAGTAATAATATCTATCAAAAGCAATTACAATGATAAGTATGGTAGGGTCTCACCACGTAGCTGAGAATGACCTTGAACTTCTGATCCTCCAACCTCCACGATTGCTATCAAGCCTGACTACTACGGTGCTTTAGTTAGAACCCAGGGCTTCATGCCCTCTAGGCCATCACTACCAACAGAGCTGCATCCTCATCCTTTACACGATATGTTATAATAAAAGTTGCGTGACTGTGCCGCCTTCCTCAAAGCCTTACGGTTCCTGCTCATTCTCATTTGAAGTAGCTACTTCCCAGCTCCTCGTTGGCTCCTCTGAACTGCTAAGGTCACATTTCTCGCTCTCTGGGGTCATTACTGAGTAAACTGAAGGTGACCTGACGACGTGTACTGAAGTTCCACAGCAGCTGGTCTGGTGACCAAGAGGGTTGCTGAGCGGATGGCAGGCAGGCGGTGTATACAATGTGGGTACCCGGGGACGTAGGGGGATTCATGTCTCAGGCATGAAATCACAGGACAGTGCAGAAGTCATCAAGACTTCTCGACAGTACAAACAACTGGAAATGTGTCTGTTGTTTATTTCTGGGATTTTTCTCTTAATATTTTCAGATGAAGACTGATCACTGTCTTAGGGTTTCTTTTGCTATGAAGAAACACCTTGATCAGTGCATTCCTTATAAAGGAAAGCATTTTACTGGGGCTGACTTACAGATTCAGTGGTTTCGTCCATTATCTTCATGGTGGTGTGCAGACAGACACGGTACCGGAGAAGGAGCTGAGAGTCCACAGGCAACAGAAGTCACCGTGCCATTCTGAGCACGGCTTGAGCAAAGGAGACCTCAAAACCCACTCCCACAGTGACACACTTACTCCTAACGGTGCTGCTCCCTATCGGGGCCATTTCCATTCAAACCATCACAATCATAAATGACTGAAATGATGGTAAGTGGGTATCAGTGCAATGACATTGTATAGAAATATCCTCCAAATGAAGAATTCCATCGGGAAGCAGGGAGAGACTCCCGAGCCTCAGGAAGTGAACACACGTCACTGTCTGCGAAAGGTGAACTTACAAGATTCAAGAAGGGCTCTCCCCAGGGCTGTAGCTGCCAGGAACACCTGCTGGAGTGGAGCCAGTCACTGGCCAGCCTAGTTACTGAGAAGATTCTCAGGGCTTGTGGCTACCTGCAAGTCCTGTAGAAAGCTCCAGAAAGCAGCACCATGTCCCTGGGCTCACCCACTCCCATAAACTAAAATAAACTTCTATCCACTGAAGAAAGTATAAAAGAGAAACTGGAGAGCCGGCTCAGTCTCGCAAATCCATCGTGATTTTACAGAGCACCTCAGTTTGATTCCCAGCACCCATATTGGGCAGCCCACAGACAGCTGTAGCTCCAGTTCCAGGGACTCTGGGGTCTTCTGGTTTCTACAGGTAGTACAGTTGTGTGTGTGTGTGTGTTCACAAATACACACAGCAAGACACCAGAGTTGAACTAAATCTTTTTTATGAAGAAAACATAATCAAACAGACACCAAGTTACTGGGGAGCTGGCTCAGTAGGTAAAGCGCTTGCTGTGCAAGCCTGAGGACCTGAGTTGGATTCCCAACATCCACGTAAAAAGTTTGTAACTTTGAATTTGGTAGGGGTGGGTAGGGGGAGAGAAGAGGATAGTAGGGTTTGCTGGCCAGCCTGCCTAGCCAAACTGGTGACTTCCAGGTTCAATGAGAGAACCTGTTTCAAAAAATAAGGTGGAGAACAACAGAGGAAGACAGTCCCCACACATGCACAGAGATGCTCATGCACACATGATACAACATGATACATACACATGAACTGATAAAAGAAAAGGACTCCAAGGGGACCTAAGAGATAGATGCCATGGTCCAACTTTTCCTAGAAGCTGGAGAGAAAGGATAAAAGCGGCACAGAAGACACTGTGGAAACAGTGAGAGACCAGCCGTGGCATTGCTAAGCTAACTTCCTTAGATGTGGGTACTGTGTGGTGATCCTGTAGAAGAATACCCGCATGCTCCACACTTCTCCCCCTGTACACTAAAGGCTTGAGTATCATGGCTTCCGCAACTTAATTTCAAATGCTTCAGAGAAAGAGAAAGAAAATAAATCTTGGTGAAGGATTTCTAAACGTGAAAAGTAAAATGGGCAAGAGAAGAAGTGTGGTGTATTCAGAAAGAAATGGTCTAGACATCTGAGAAGGGCTGGAGATGCAGAGTGTTTGTGGGTTAAGGCTGCGATGAAGCAATGTTCCAAGACCTTCTCTCTTCTCCATGTTGCAAAGCCCCCATCCAAAGCCAAGTTGTGGGATACACAGGACGCTGTAGCCCAGAGCAACCCAAGCCTGGCGGATCCAGTGCCTTTTGTCATAGCTGAGTACCTTAGAGTAGCCCTCTGATACACAGCTCCGGAGACGGTGCAGTGAGTAAGGGCATGTGCTTACAAGTATGAAGACCTCAGTTCAAATCCCCAGCACTCATGTCAAAAGCTGGGCATGGCTATGTGTGTGTGGCCGTAAGCCCAGGAAGATGCAGAGATGCAGGGACGGGAGGGTTCTGGGAGCTCAAGGAGCAGCCAACTTAGACAAAGGGCAAGCATCTGGGAGACCCTATTTTAGGAGAGCAAGGAGGAGAGTGAGTGAGGAAGATGCTGGCATTCTCCTCGGGCCTCTGCATGCCTTCACATATCTGTACATTCATGTCATACACCACACACACAGTACAGCACACACACACGGAAATATACAAGTCTGGCTCCCTTCAGCATCCTTCTCTGCAGCTCCTGCCCAGCCCATCACAAATGACGGAATGCATGATTGGAGCAATGATTCCCTCCAACACAATAATTACAAAACACTTAGCGCTCTTTCTAAATGATTATAGGTTTTATTTAAATATTTATCTTTCTCAAATTTGACTGAAAAATCTATAAGTAATTAGTTATCAGTCCAGTTACTGGGATGACAGGCAGTTTCCTTAATTTTCTATGCAGTCGACGGGGCTTTAACTCGGAAATTATTCTAGTCACAGCATCCTTCAAAGATCTAAATGGAAAAAAAAAGTTAAATGCCTTAATATCTTTGAGATTTGCAAAGATATTTGAGGATTTGCTGAGGGATTCGGTGCAGGACGAAGAAAGTGTTTTGTTAGTGCAGAGACTAACTTGCATCTCCACTTTGAAAGGAACCGTGAAATCCGAATGCACAGAGGTTTGAGATGAGAGGGTGCCGAGCAACCATTGTGTCTCTGCAGCCTGTGCCTTTGAGGCCTAGGTTACACTGGTTCAGAGGCCTGTGGGAATGTGTGCTCCCTTCCTCTGGCAAGGGTAACTGCAGGGCACAAGGATGAAAAGCAAACTAGCGAACATTAATTATAAGGTGTCTAAATTGTTAGTGAAGTACAAATCCTCACCCCACCCCCAGCAAAGGCTCACCAGTAAAGGGCAATTCTGTAGTGACTGCACTGTAAGGGCTGGGGGTGGGGAGTAGGGGTGGAGGGCAGGTTTATGCCCTGCCCTGAGTGGTGTTTCACCTCATTGGAGATATACGTTTATAGATTAAAGATAGGGCCTCACTGTATAGTCCTGATAGACCTGGAGTTTCTATGTATAGACCAGGCTGTCCTCAAACACAGACTCCGAGATCTGCCTGCTTCTCCCTTCCATGTGGTGGGATTAAAGTGCGTGCCTCCATGTCTAGCCTCACCTAGTTGGTTTTCATCATAATTTGCTGGTGTCCTGGGTTCGTCACCCTGGTCTGCTAGGCCTGGCACTGGCCTCTGACATTGGTAGGGGGTGCTTTAGACTTTCATGCTCTGTCCTCATTTCCACAGAGTGCAGCAGGAACCCCAGGGGCTGAGGAGAGAGCCCCCTGAGTAAAGTGCTGGTCTTGCAAGCACCAATCCAGAGTTCGATCCTGAAAACCTACATAAGAAACTCTGGGTTTGGTGGCATGTATTTGTAATCCTAGCTCTGGAGAGGTGGAGACAGGAGGATCCCTGGCATTCCTTGGCCAGCCAGTTTAGCCTACTTCTACTTAGTGTGCTCCAGGACAGTGACAGACCTTGTTTAAAAAAAAAAGAAGAAGAAAAGAAAGATAGATGATGCCATGCCTACGGTTGTCCTCTGGCCTCCATATTCATGTGTTTGTGCACCTACACACATGTATGTCATTTACACACACACACACACACACACACACACACACACACACACACACACCGTGTCTCTGATTAAGTAAGTTAATCCTAGATGTCTAAGGCAGTGTTTGGGGCTGTGCTTTAAGGCACAGCCCAGCCCATGCCCCCAGGCATCACAGAGCAAGGAAGACGTGTTTGTGGCTACGGCTCCACTGTGGCACAGCATTAAGTTCTTGGAAACACCTCTGTACATAGATGGCACCCAGAACTATTGATAGCACATGATCTGCGTTTGGTAGTGCCTGCCTATAGTCCCAGTACCTGGGAGACCGAGGCAGGAGGATTACTGTGAATATATGCCTGCATAGTGAGACCATCTCAGAAGCCAGAACTATCCTGTGCATGCAGGAGGTAGGTATAAGTCAGTTTGGAATAGGCACTGTGGTACATGTATGTGTATACACGCATAAAACACCACTTCCTACAATGGCTTAGATTGTTTTCAGGGTCCTAAGACCCTTGTCTCAGTTATGTTTCTATTGCTATGATAAAACACCATGACCAAAAGCACCTTGGGATAGAAAGTATTTATTTCAGTTTACAGTTCTTCATCACAGTCCATTACGGAAGAAAGTCAGGGCAGGGACTCAGGACAGGGACCTGGAAGCAGGAACTGATGCCGAGGCCTGGAGGGCTGCTGCTCCCCGCTCACTCCCTCTGCTTTCTGATTGCACCCCAGGACTAGCGCTCAAGGGAGACACAGTGAACTGAGTCCTCTCACATCAATGGTTAACGACAAAAATGCCCACAGGCAAATCCGGTGGGACATTTTCTCAGTCGAGGTTGCCTCTTCTGACTCTAGTTTGTATCAAATTGACTAAAAATTAACCAGGACACTCTATCCCTTGGGAATGCTTTTCTGCTTTCCATATCTGCTCCTCTCTGGAGAAAAGAAAACAGGCCCCTTCCTTCAGTATTCTTGCAGGGTCTTGGGACAGTATATAGGGCACAGAGGTTTGCCCAAGGCTAGGGACCACACCTTCCTTGTGCATGCTGCTGAAGAGAGCTGTCTGATTTACAAATCCTGCTTTGTTTTCTGAGTGGTGACACCAGCTCCTGGCAGTTAGTGCCAAGGTCTGCTTTGGGCTCTCCTAGGCATCAATGTTTCTATACATACACATCTATATATGTATATGCATATGTATATATGTACTTACATACCTATATATGGATACATACATTGTATGTCCATGTGTATAGATGTACTTAACACCTATACATATAATACATGCCTGTTGGTGTACATATGTGTGTGAGAATGCTCATGTACATATTTATGTACTCAATGCAGTGAGTTCTCTCTCTGTCTCTCTGTCAAAGGGTAGTGTCTGAGTACTCAGCCAGGAAGCATTAGATTTGGGGGCAGGGATGGGGTTGGAGGGGCAGAGACCAAGAGGAAGAACTGCAGATGACAGCGCCTGTAGTGGCCACTTGCACACATATGTATCTTCCCAGATCTCAATGCATGAGTTCATTACTCCTCACGGCATGCTTAAAACATGACTCTCATTTAGGAAATGATGACACTGAGAGTAACTCACCTGGCCCAGGTCATACAGCTCATAGATGCTAGCAGTTAACACCTGAATCAAGGCATCCTGGGTCTTGAAATCTGACCTAGCGAGACTGTGAGCCATGTAGCTTATCAGGTGAGGCTCCCCACTGGCAGGAATGGGGGAGAGAGGCCAATGACAGCCATGCAAAATTGGTCCATCAGGGCTTCAGAATTTCAACAACAACAGCAACAACACCAACACCCCCATAAATCCAGATTTCAGGTAAAACGCCCAGGAATAAGAAGGGCTTTGCGGGACTGTAGCTGAGTCAGTGGAGTACATGCCTAACGTGTGAAGTCTGGGTTTCCATCTCTAACATGATACCAAACTGGCATGAACCTGCATACCTGTAATTCCAACACATGGGAAGTGGTGGCAGGAAGATTGGAAGTTATCTTTGTCTAAATAGTGAGTTTTGGGGACAGCCTGGGCTAAATGAGACCCTGTCTCACAGAAAACACAACAACAACAACAAGCCCCCACCGAAAGTCAAAACCAAAGCTTTGCGTACTAAATATGTCTGCAGACTACTAGGCACCGGGCTCCCAATTTACAGCAAAGCAAACAAGCTCAGAAAGTGAATGTGATTTTCCTCCAGCCAGTCAGCCTGTACCAGAACCCTGGAACCCAGCCATAACCCATCAGCCTGACCTGGTTCCAGCAGGAAGAATCCACCCTCTTTTCCCAAGGCACTTCCTTCTCTGTCTCCCCTGGTGACAGGATCTGAGAGGCCATGTTTCTCTGGGTCCATGCAGCCTGTGTGTTGTACAAAAAGCGTAAAGGTATCAGGGCTCTGTTTTCTCTTTTTCTTCTTTATTCTACAATGTTTTATATGCCCCACAGCCTCTTTGTGGCGCAGGTTGTGTTGGGGGGGATGGCTTCCCACACTCTCATAGGAAGGAGTGGGGCAAAAATCAGTTTCTCGGGTAAAGTAATACACCGGCTCTTGCTTGCCCTTTAATGCCCCTCAGAAGTCCTGTTTCCACTGTGGGGACTGGACAGAATAAGCCAAGATGTCTGGAGAAATGACTTTGCTTTCTCTAACTTCACTGAGGGCCTGGAGTGCTCTGATGTCAGCGGGTGGGGAGAAGTGGATGGTCCAGTATGCATCCTCAGGTACTCCAGGGGACAGAGAAAGACTGAACCCCCACACTCCCAGCAGGTGCTGCCTCTTGCCTTCCTGAGCCACCCAGTGAACTCTCTTGACTCAGAATTCTCAGAAGTGTGGGGACCAAGCAGAGATGCTTCGTGGAATGGAGATGGTGCTGAGGCTCCCTCCCTTGAGCCAGCCCTGAGGCTTCTGAGGGTAAGATGAACCTGCTGACAGCCTGCCACTCCCCGCTTACCCCCAAACCCGGTGATGTCAGCCTTTCCCTTCATCCCATCCCCCAAACCTCTCCCAGCTACTTCCAGCCACTGGAGGCTGCTCAGCTGGCAGGCAGAGGCACTTCAGACCTGCCCTCTGTTGACTGTCAGCGGTGCCACAGACCCAGCCACTGTCCCTCTTCCTCCCGTGTGTTCTCTGATCTGTGTCCTTAGCGTTGTCATCTTAGCCCTTAGTCCCACTAACTGGCTGCTTTAGGCTTGGGCAGCCCCAGCTGTGCCCTCTGGGAGTACTTCTTCCCTGCATATGAGCCTCTCCCTTATCACTCACCCCTGAGTGTCTCCCCTGCCCACTTCTGCCTACTGCCCCAGTTCCCCCCCTGTTTCTTCAGTCTAGCTGGCCCTGTAGACCTCCACCTGGTCCTTATTTCTTCCCCGATGGGAGCCAGGCTCTCTTGCATCATATAGACTGACTCCAATCTGGTCTCTGATTGTAGAATGGAGTATCAGGTCCAGAGAAAGGGAGGGAGTTGGCTTCTATGTGGTTGATTGGCTCCTGGGTTGATGGCCATATCACAGCTGGATTAATTGGCTTATTTCTAAAAGGCAAAGCTGGATCCCCTGAAATCACCTGGAAGGTATCGCTCCCATCAGCTGTTGGGTTTGCAAGATTAGCTGAGCTGTGGTATTAGCTGAGCTGTGGAATACCAGCTGTGTAGGGGAATGTGGGCCCTAGAGCAGGAAGCAGGAAACACCCACCATCCATCCTTATGTGGCTTGCCTACTACCAGGTAGACAGTCAATAAACAAGGTCATAATTAGCCACACGGCTCATTAGGAAGGGACTTACTCCAAGAACAGCAGAATGAAGTGGGAAGGGGAATGAAAGCTTGAGTGGGGCTGATTTCCCAACCAGGCGGCTAACACCAGAATGGAGGCTGTGAGCAGCTGCCTGGAAAGGACCATTCTAAGACAATGCAGCCACTGGTGCAGACGCCTTGTAGCAGGAGGTCACGACTGGAGCCCATATGGCCCAGAGAGGAGACCAGTAGACAGCACAAGACTGAACGTGGGTATCTTAGTTTCCTTTCTGGTCATTGCGATAAAATACTCTACTGAAAGAAACTCACAGAAGAAGGGCTTTATTTAGCTCACACCCCTAGGTGATAGTCTGTCACCGCAGGGATGTCAGGGCAGTAGGAGCTCGACCACAGTCAGGAGGAGAGAGCGCCATGTGTGCCTGGGAGGGGTAGAGAGATTGATGCGTGTCTGTGAGTACATGGCTCTCTCCTTTTCATTCAGCGCATGAAATGCAGCCTGCTGCTTTTAGGGTCTTCCCACTCAATTAGCCCAACTAAGAAAACCCTGCACAGACATGCCCACAGGCCAACCTCATCTAGATAATTCCTCCCTGAGACCCTTGGGCCAACGTAATGTAGACAATTTCTCACTGAGACTCCCTGCTCAGGTGAGTCTAGATTATGTCAGGTTAACAATTAAAACCAGTCATCACAATGGGAGTACCACAGGAGGGGGACAGGGACAGGATGGCAAGCAGGGCTTAAACAGGGAGAGAGACAGGATCTGACTGATGCTGAAACAGAGCCGCCTGGACTGCTGTAGTGAGACAAGATGGCGAAGAACAGTTAGGACCTGTGATCCGTGCAGCAAAGGATGACGCCCTGTGCAGAGGATGGGCACTGGGTGATGAGGGCAGTGTTTGAACTCCAGGTGTGATGAAGGTGAAGCGTATGGGGTGTGCTGCGTGAGACACCCCAGGACTGGGGTCCACAGAACCTGAGCAAAAGCGTTGTGGCTGATGTGGGAGACTGTAGAGAAGCAGGCTCGGGAGGAGGATGGGGTTATTCATTCACTGAGCAGATGCCTGTGGGCACTGCTGCGTTCTCAGGAGTGTGCCAGAGGTGGAGACAGAGGGAATACTACTAACTCGGTCCACGTGTTATGGCCTCAGTGGTCTGTGCACCAACTAATGGAAGTATCATCCACCCCAACATCAACTCTCGAGTAGAACGTGGGCTTTCAAGGACAGGCAGTGGGCTAGTTTGGAGAGTGGCCAATGGGTGAAGGAAGTCGTATGAAAGACGAGGAACAGTTGGCTATGTGAAAAGGTGGGTGTGGGAAGCGTGTCCCTGTGAGAGGAAGTGTGTCGAGGACCTGTGGTCAGAGGAAGTGTGGGGGCCCAGGGCACATGAGAAAGGGTTTAGTGTGCAATGTCCCGGGAGGACAGGAAAGAGCAGGGTGAGAGCAGAGGCTGGGAAGCCCAGTGATGGGCGGGACTAGTGGTACAGTACTCAGGGCCCTGTACATTCGGGTCATTTATCATTATTTTACACGTCAGAAGGTATCATTTCAGTGGTGAAACTCTGAAAACAGAGGGAAGGCAGAGGGGGCACACTTTGGACTGGTCACACGTGAGGGAGGGCGAGTGGCAGAGGGCAGATCAGAGATGGGCACCTGGGAGAGGCGATTGCATAGTCCAAGAGAAGTGATGGGAATGTGGAGGGGGGAGGGTGGGACTGGCGAAACAGTCAGTAAGAGAACTGGCGACCTGTGCAATCGTCAGGTGTGACCGCTAAGACAGAAAACCAGTGCTGTGTATTTCAACCAGGGATAAAAGCAGACCGCACGGAAGGAGGCTGGGAAGCTGTTACTGGGGCTGGAGAGATGGTTCAGAGTTTAAGAGCACATACGTCTCTTACAGGAGGCCTGAACTCACAACTGCCTGCAATTACCCCTCCAGGGGATCTCATGCTCTTTCCTGGTCTCTACAAGTGTGTGTGTGTATGTGTGACATCCAGTCATTATTAAGCAACTGGCCACAAATCATTGTGCAGGTACGGATGAGCGCATGTTGGTGTGCATGAGCATGTGTGCATGCAGAATCCTCATGTGTTATTCCTCAGGAGCTAGTCACTGTTTCTTAAAATTTTTTTTGGACAGGGTCTCTCATTTGATGAGAAACACAGCCTATTTATAAATGTTCGTACTGTCTTCTGCTGGTTCCTGAGACTTCTACTGGGCCCTAAACTTCTATCCATAATGTTTGTGATCAGAGGTTAGAATGTGGAAAGTGGAAGTCTGGGTTCAGGTTTGAAAGCACCGCGAGTAAGGCGGGCTGCGGAGCCCAGCGCTCCCACATGCTGATTGCCAGGTGTGATGAGCTAGTCACTCAGTCAGTCTGAGGCTCAGTCCCTGGATGAGGTGGTTTCCCTCCATACCTCCTGCAACAGAACACGGTGAGATGCTGAGCAAGGCACATCCACTAAAGTGAGTCGGGGGTGAAGAGCAGAGGGCAGGGTGCTGCTGGATGGGGCGTCAAGGAGGAGGAGGCAGCTGGGGTACACCTGCCTTTGAAACAATTCTCAGAGAAACTTGAGGGTCCATAGTAATATGTTCCTGAGTTTCCTAGGCCCTTTTATCAATGAATCTGGAACACAGACGAGCAAAAGAGCTGGGAGGAAAAAAGAAAAGAAAAAGTGGAGAATCTGGAGGGCTGACTCAATTGGTGAAGGGTTTACCTATAAGTGTGAGGGTATGAGTTCAATTCCCGAAACCCATAAGAAAAATTGTTGGACGTAATGGTGCCTACTTTTAATCCAAACACCGGGGAGGAGGAGAAAGGCAGATCGTTGGGGCTGAATAGCTAGCCAGCCTAGCCTACTTGATGAGATATAGCATCCTGAGGAAGGACTCACCCAAGGTTACCCTTTGGCCTCCACACACACATTCCTTAAATCATCTATTATATTGTACCCTAATGCAGTAGGCCACACTATTGAAATGAAAATAGAGCCCCATCTGGAGCAGAATGTCGCCGTGTACCCAATCATATTCTTAGCCGTACTTAATTGAGCACTTCTCACCAAGAACCAGGATGTGCTAATGGTTTTACAGGCATTGTGACATGATACTCATGTCAACTTGGTCACTTAGATTTTTCTCTTCTCACTTTACAGAAGTGGAAACAGTCCGTGGGAATGGAACCAAGAGTCCAAAGTCACCCAGCTAACAGGCACATGAACTTACACCTGCCTTGTCCTAAGAGTTCTTCCCATTAGAAGCCTTGTGAGGGCAAGAGACAGGTTGATCAGCTGCACTGACCTCGGGAGCCCAGGGCGTGGTCAAGGATGTAAGTTGGCACTCTGAGGTTTACCTCTGTGTGTTCTGCAGTAAACATCCCCAGTTCTCTCATGTGCTAGCCTGCTGGTCATGTTTCCTCTTGAATTTGATGACTATAGTTACTCTCCTCTGATACATGAGGAAGGGGGTCTCCCCTGCTGTGGCCCCAAGCTGCCTGGATAGTAAATATTAATTTTGGTAATTGGGAGGACAGGTTCTGAGTCAAGCTCATCTTGAGTGGCATCCCATGATGACGGTAGTGCCTCATCCTTTTGGGTGGCACACTGAGTATGAAGGGAGGTGGGGTTTTCTGTAGACTACCAGGAAAAGGTTAGGATCTCCACACAGCATCCCCAATAAATGCTGCGCCCACTCTGTGAGGAGGATGTCTGAGCAAAGAGTGGGTGCTTCTGATCAATAGGCACAGGCCTTGCCTCTCTGAGGACTGCCCGAGGAGCTGGCTCTTCATCAGGTGAGCCCTGCATTGGAACACAGGCTGTCCCTTTCTGTTCCTGAAGTCAGTCTTCAGCTTCCCTGGAAAGACAAGGGTGGCCTTCCCTGGGTGATACTCTAGCAGTACAATCATGAAATGGCTCTTGAGGGGATGCTTGCATGCCCCTGCAGGGATAGCAATAAAGTAATCACTTCTGAATGGTATCTTCTGCCCTGGGGGTGGAAGACAAAGTGACAAGAGGCCAAACACACCTTACGGTGAGATGAAGTGAATTACTGGACTTTACTCCCTTTCTCAAAGGAATTGAAGGAGAAAAATCGCAGTGCTAACAAGTTCCAGTGGCAGCCTGGACCCAGAGCCAAGATGCCTGGGTTAAGGAACAGATGTTGAGCGATTCCACCATCAAAAGCTCAAGTACATCTAAGGCCCTATGTGGCTCTTTCCTACATACTGAACATTCATTCCCTTTTGGAAGAAAGAGGAAGAAACAGGGAGGATGGAGGTGGGACCAGGGACCAAGGAGCAGAAAGTAACAAGCAGGAACCAGAGAGGAGGGAAGAGAAAGCAGGGAGGAAGGAAGAAGGAACAGGAAGAAGTGAGGCGGGATGAAGGAGAAGGAAGGAAGGAGATGGAGCAGGAACCAGAGAGGAGGGAGCAGGGAAGACAGGGGATGGACCAGAGAGGAGGACATAGAGAGGAGGGAGCAAGGAGGAAAGAAGCCTTAAGGCGCAGGAAGTAAATGAAACTCAGAAAGCTCAGGAAGCTCCTGAAACTAACAAGACTTCCAAGGAGGGTCTTCAGCACTGGATAAGCAGTAAGGACTAGTACGGAGAGTTGACTTCTAAGTGGAGCTGCCAACAAGTTGTACAGGGAGCTCCTGGGATGCAGCTTTGGTGAGTCTTCACTAGGCTGGGTGGGCTTTTCACTCTGCAGCTGTCACTGAGATACTCATGCCTTTATACTCAACTCCCAAAATCTCACTGCTGCCAGAGGGCTTGTTGCTTTAGTCTGTGTCATGCCTTATCTGGGATGGATAGACATTTGTTCACCTCTTCCCAGGAAAAGTCATACAACACCCTCCCCTCCTGCTTGCCTTTCTCACTCTGTAAAGTCACAGGCTGCTACCTTGAGCTGAGTGACTGAGGTTCAGTCATTTTCAGGTCTGGGCCACCACCAGACCAAAGCCTAAAAGATGTACTTCACTGTGTGGCCAGCAGGAATGAGAAGACCATGGCAAGGAAAGACAGTGACAAGAGCTGACATGGTAGCACACACCTTGTGCTGGCTAATTTATGTCAACTTGACACCAACTGAAGTCATCTGAGAGGAACGAACCTCAGCTGAAGAGATCTCCATAAGATCAGGTTGTGGACAAGCCTGTAGGGCATTTTCCTTAATGATTCATGGGGGAGGACCCAGCCTTTTATGGGTGGTGTCACCCCTGAGTTAGTGGTCCTGGGTTTTGTAAGAAAGTAGCTCAAGCAAGCCATGAGGAGCAAGCCAATAAGCAGCACCCCTCCATGGCCCCTGCAGCAACTCCTGCCTCCAGTTTCCTGCCCAGTGTGAATTCCTTCCTCGGCTTCTCTCAATGGACTATGGTTCTGGATAAGTAAGCCAAATAAATCCTTTCCTCCCCAAGTTGCTGTTGATTGTGGTGTCTCATCACAGAAATAGTATCCCTAATTAGGATGCAGCTGTAATTACAGGACTTGAGAGGCTGAGGCAGGAGGATTGCCATGAGTTTTTATATTACCAGAGGGCTCTCATTCTCTCAAACTACATGGTTTGTTCACAAGAATCTTAAATTAGGAAGTGAGAAACACCACAGAGGCTGACACAGTGGGAGTGGCTTGCTCTCTACCCTGCTGTCTGCCTCCAGGCTATGGATCCTGACTCTGTCTCACTCCATGTTCCCATATGTTGACAGCTCATCAGACAGACATGGGACACTGTCCCTCACCACGTCATTTCTTTAATTTTTTTGTTAATTTCATGGATGTCCATGCATCCCTACATGTATGTCCATGTGTACATGTGTGCCTGGTGCCCAAATAAGCCAGGAAAGGATGTTGGATCCCCTAGAACTGAAGTTACAGAGGGTTGTGAGACTCTCTGTGGATGCTAGGAATTGAACCTGGGTGCTCTGCAAGAGAAGCCAATGCACTTAACCTCTGAAGCCATTTCTTTAGCCCCTGTGCCATCTCCTTCACAAAAGACTAATCAGGAACTCTCTAAAGGAAGACATACAGGAGAAGCCCCCTCATACCCAATTAGCCAGATCCAACCCGCTGTGCTACCCAATACCAGGCTGTCCAGTTGGAGTGGGAAAGCAGAGAGGAAGGGTCTTATGGTGCCACGGGGGAACATCCTTATGGTAAAGAGAAGTGGGGGGCAGGACTGAGCTGCAGCCTCAGTAAGCAGGCATGGATGGAACTAGCCAAGCAAGCAGGCCGTGGACTTCCCGGTGTGGGGCAGTTTTTGGTACCCTGCAGGCAGCCACAAATGGGCTTTTAAGCATCTAGGGTTAGTTCTGCCCTCTGCACTCTGGGAAAAGATTGACAGGCCCCAGAGGCTTCCTTCCTCCCACCTAAGGACAGCAAGGAAAAATAGTTTGTGAGGGGAAAAACATCAGGCAGGTCTGAGATAGGCAGAGCTGACACAGTGAAAAGAACAAGAAGACAGAGTGTCAAATCTTATTACTTAGTCTTTTTTCTTTCATTGGTTTGTAATATTTATTTTTTTACTTTTTATGTGTATCTGTGTTTTGCCTATGTGTATATTTCTGTACCATTTGCGTGTCTGGTACCTATGAAAGTCAGAAGAGGGCTTTGGATCCTCTGGAACTGAAGTCACAAATGACTGTGAACTAATAAGTCGGTGTCTGAACTTGAACCTAGCTCCCCTGTAAGAGCAAGTGCTCTTAACCACTGAGCCATCTCTCTAGCCCCACCCAGTTGGTCTAGATATGTTCATCATCTCTCAGTTTGTTCAGCCAATTTGAAGACCACCTCTCTATACTGTGAAGGCATTTTAAAATGTTTTATAAAACTGTTTATGAACAACCTCATTTTACATACTTGTAACTTTTTCTTGAATATCGTATTTTTTTAACTGTGTGTATGTACACATATCTCTGTGTGTGTGTGTGTTAGAGGTGGTGGTGATAGCATGAGGGTTCCTGTGGGAGCCAGAAGAAGCTTGATTCCTGAGAGCTGGAAGTACAGACTGGTGGCAGTCCCCCAACATGAGAGCTGGGAACTGATCCTGAGTCCTCTGTAAGAGCAGTATATTCTCTTAAACACCGAGTCATCTCTCCAGCCCCATGTGAGCTGTTTCATGACCATTTCTAGAGTAGTCTCCATTTTGCTAGGCACACTGCCTGCCTCTCTGATCGCCTGTTATAGGAGTTGTTATAATCAGAATGGGGGCCCTGGCAGCACTAGCAGGCTAGGCTTGGCCACCCATCCTCGCTAGTCTAGTAAAGAAACAGCAACAACAAAAGAAAAATAGTAAAAGGAGGATTGTTCAGTGTAAACTCATTGGGAGAGGACCAAAGTGACCCCAGTCTCAATGGGGTCCTGACATGATGTTGAAGTTCAAGCAGAGAGCAAGAACTGTGCATAGCTGAGCGGTCCTGATCAAGGTGTAGTCCTGCCCACTGTTGGGGCCAGCTGCTCCAGTGTCTCCTGCAATGTAATCTAAGAATCTGTCAGAACTGTGTGCAATCTTGATCTGGGAGACAAACCTCTTCCCCGTCTGGCATTGTGTTTCATACTTTTTCTTCTCCCAGAATGAGATTCACAGGAGACATCCCAATTTCGTGGAATCCAATAGTTTGAAAACAAAAGGTAAGGGCACAAGTGTCTCTTTCAAATGGCTTCATCCTTGCCAGACCCCTGCGCTAATCCAAGCCCTTCTGTGGATAATTTAGGCTGACAGCTGGCATGTGTCACGTGTCCTTCTATATTTCTCCCTCAGTGTGTGTGTGTGTGTGTGTGCGTGTGTGCACCTGTGCACGTGAGCACACACACACAGCTAAGCACAACAGGGCGATACAAAGGCACTTTATTAAATGGCTGCCCAGCAGGCTATGAGGCTAACAGATTATGGAATGAAATAACCTATCACCATTTATTTATCTACCCTTAGCAGACAGCCATTTATAGTCTGCATCCTGTTATAAACATCAATTGCTCTTGTATAGATCACATCCATTTCCTAATTTACTAATATTTTAATTGGGTATGCTTTTATGTCTGTGGGGTAAATATCAAGAATGAGGGCGCTCTTAATTTTAGCATCTTAATTTTAACAGGTGTTTGAAAATGATCCTAATAATGTTGATTTTCACAGCCACACCAGCAGGAGTCATTCTCAGTCCTTGTGTGTGAGTGTGTGCGTGTGCATGTGTGTGTGCGTGCGTGAGTGTGTGTGTCTGTGCATGTATTGTGTCTATGTGGGTATGGGCATAGTGCAGAGCCGCAGAGTCCAGACTCTAGAAGAGCCCGATCCTCAAAGCTGATTGTGAACTTCCAGACCTGAGGGCTGGACACTGAGCTCAGATCCTCTGCAAAAGCTGCAAGTGCTAGTAACTACTGGGCCATCTCTCCAGTCTGGGTTTCTCAGTCTTTAACATTAGTGTATCTGGCAGGTCTAGAGTAACTTTTCATTGTTACTTTATATATCTGTGACACATTCAGAATTTGGGTGTATTTTATATTTATTGGTCATTTAAATCTAAGCCTCTGTAGATTTTCTCAGGGTCTTTGTTTATTTTTTTGGTTGTCTGCCTTAGCGATTTGAAAACAACTCTATGTGTTTGGGGGTGAGTGGGTTGATAAGGACAGGTGTATGTGTGCATGTGATGCTGCTGTGTAGCAAGCTCTAACTTGACATATTACATTCTAGATGGAGGCTCATTAAAACACAGAAAGTAAACAATACATGTATCTCAGGAAGTT
>NC_022013.1:10306731-10321065 GCF_000317375.1 Microtus ochrogaster | reverse complement strand
CTCGAACTCACAGAGATCCGCCTGCCTCTGCCTCCCGAGTGCTGGGATTAAAGGCGTGAGCCACCACCGCCCGGCAACGTGTAGCCCAGGCTGGCCTCGAACTCGTGATCCTCCTGCCTCCGCCTCCTTCAGCAAATCCTACCAGCGTGCGCCACCACAACCGGCTCAGGAAGTTCTTAAAACTCACAAGAGTTGAGTCTTTAAGACTTATGTGGTACATCCCCCCTCAAGAGGCAAGCCTTAGTATTGAGAGAGAAGACACTGAAGTCAAGTTGCCTGAGAGTCCTTTGGGGAGCTTTATTATACGTAATTTTTATGAGTTAACAGCCATGCATGAGGTGCTTTTTGGTCTTGTAGCTATCTTTGAGCTGGTCACAGTCCTATAAGTAACCCCTCACCTATACTCTGTAAGTACACCCAATAAACTCATGGGTTCACTGAAAGTTCACACAGCAGGTGTTTGCATCCACATGAGTATATGGGTGCAAGAGCCTGTGTGTGTGCATGCAGAGGAGGATGGACGATGTCTTCATCTATCACTTGCTACCCTAATCCCTTAAGACTGAATGCTATATGGCTAATGAGCTCCCTGTGTCCAGCTATCCCTGAGCCCCAAACTGGGGTTACAGGCATGCAGAGTCAAGCCCAGCTGTTCATGAGTACTGAGGGTTCAAACTCAGATCCCCACACTTGCACAGCAAGTGCTCTTACTTATCAGCCTTGTTTGTTGCCTGTTGGTGTGACAAAGCATCATGACCAAATGCAATATGGGAGAAAAGAGTTGTATGGATTATAGGTTACAGTCCATCACTGAGGGAAGTCAGGGAAGGATCCTTGACTTTCAGGGAATGGAAGCAGAGACCATGGATGAATGTAGATGGAAGTTTCTGTCCTGCCTGGCCCTGCAGCTGTCCAGTCCCAAAGAAACACACAGGGGATTATATTAACTATAAACTGTTTGGCCTATTAGCTCAGGCTTACTATTAACTAACTTTTACAACTTGAATTAACCCAAAATTCTTGTCTATGTTTAGCCATGTGCCTTGGTCCCTTTTATCAGTGAGACATTCTCATCTTGCTTCCTCTGCTCCTGGCTGGTAACTGCAGACTGAGGCTTTTCTCTTCCCAGAATTCTCCTAGTCTTGTCTCCATGTCTATACTTCCTGCCTGACTACTGGTCAATCAGCACTTTATTAAACCAGTACAAGTGACAAATCTACAGGGTACAAGAACATTCTCTCACAGCAGATGAATGTGGCTCTCTGGCTTGTTTTCAATAGCTTGCTCAGCTTTCTCTCTTTTTAAAAATATATTTATTTGTTTTTATTTTTATGCCTTGCTTACATGCATGAATGTGTATATGTGTGTGTACCTGTTGCCTGAGGAGACCAGAATAGGGTGTCAGATCCCCTGGAGCTGGAATTACAAATGGTTGTGAACCATTATGTGGGTGCTGGGAACCCACATAGTCTTCTGCAAGTGCTCTTAACCCCTGAGCCATTTCTGTAGCCGCTCAGCTTGCATTCTTACACAACCCAGGACCACCTGCCAAGGATCCATAGTGCACTGGGCCCTCCCACATCAATCTCTAATCAAGAAAATGCCCTCACAAGCACACAGGCAGACCGCTCTGATGGAGGCAAGCCCTTGGCTGAAATGTCTTCTTGCAGGTGGTTATGCTATGTGTTGAGTTGAGACAAATCAACCAGTGCATCCACTGAACCCCAACCCTAGCCCAGTTTGTGGGGAGGTTGTGTTGTGTTGAGTGATTTGGTGCTATGCCTCTTTGGGGTACGTTTTTGGTCGCTCTACTCTGCTGTGCTTTAAAACTTGGGCTCTCGCGCTTCAGTTTGGAAGATTTTCCTTGTCCCCACACTAGGTGTGTAGGCATGAGGGTTTATTGGGTAATCTTCTCCACAATTTAAATCCTTAAGAGAATCTCCTTAGCTTTGTCTTGGGATGAGACTGAAGTACCCCCCTGTAGAGTCACGTGCTGAAGGTCTGGTTTAGCTGCTTGCTTCACTCCCTCTTCACTGTCCCTGCTGAGTCAGGAGCACTAAAATTGCTTAGTGTACTTAGTGCTAGACTTGGTGAGCGCTCCCTTTGAGATACAGCCCTTCAGTTTCTAGATTCTTTATTCAAGAGATTTCATATTCCCAGAGAATTCAGGGTTTCCCTCACTCAGGAACCTTTCCCCATTGTTCCTCTAGTGGTTTCCTTTCCGCTGGGTGATTCCCTTCTTGTTTCTAGAATCCTCTCAGTGCACCACATCGTCTTTCATGGCCCCACTTTCAGCTATTCCATTTTAAAAAATATCTTATTTATTTTAAGTGTGTGTGTGCGTGCGTGCACATGCAAGTGCATGTGAGTGCAGCTGTCTAAGGACTCCAGAAGAGGCTGCCAGATCCCCTGGAGCTGGAGTTATGGGCAGTTGAGAGCTACCTGACATGGGTCATGGGAACTGAAATTGGGTCCTCTATAAAATCAGCAAATAACTTTAACTTCTGAGCCAGCTCCCCAACTTGACCTTTGACTTTTTCCTTCCTAATTTTCACTCCCCAATGCTTGTGCCCTGTGCACTGTCAGAAATCCTTGCTGTGTGACTCTCTGAAGCAATGTTGTAGATGTTATGGGTTGGAGTCCAGAGGCACCCTCCAGAATGCCCAGCTTCTTCTCTCTTGGAACAACAATAACAACAAAATGGACCAGGAACACATGCATAGTGGTAAAATAGAGAAAGTTTATTTCATTTAATTGAAACGTTTTATTTATAGGTAAGTGTATGCAAGTGTATATTCAGGCATGTGTGCCGATGCCAAGGAGGCCAGAAGAGGGCATCAACTTGTTCTGCAGCTGGAGTTAGGCAGTTTTGAGCCTCCCGAGGATGAGGATGAGGATGAGGAATGAACTCAGGCCCACTGCAAGAGCAACAAGTGTTCTTAACAGTTCAGATCCTGTTATAAGGAAGAGAAAGGCACTCCCAAGTGTGCAGTGGGGCTAGAGACCTGGGAAACGACAGGGGAAACCAGCATTGGTCCCCTGGAGTCATAAGCCGCCAGAGGTCATTTACACAGCTCCCTCTTTCTCCAGATGGAATTCTGGTTTTTCTTTCCTTTCCCTCCCACATGCTCTGTGTATTATGGGGAAAACCTTTCTGGTCTTTGTCTCTATCATTGATAACCTCTCCACCTCATCTCCCTCCCTGCTTTCCTTGCTCTACCTTCCGGTCACAGGGGTTATATACAGCAGCCATCTTTTCCTTTTTCTCACCTATCATGTTTTGAGGACGAGAAACCCACATTTTTCCTTCAGAAAAACTTTCATATGTGCACACTACCCTTGGTGTCCAAAAACTGCTCAGCTTTCCTGATTAGTACCAGAGAATGGCTATGAAAATAGAGCCACAGATACGAGAGAAATTAAAATATTTATATGCAAATTTGGGCCATCTTTTTTGAAGTCTCGAAGAAATGGATAATTTCCTGCCAAACTCGTTTCAAAACTGACCTCAGAAGTGAAACACTTGAAGAGAGGTTGAACATAAAGAGAGAACAAAGTGTTGAGAATCACCACTTAGCAAGTAGCAGGCACCATCACAGCCAGACTCACTGAACATGGGGACCCCAGGAGAACAGCAATCTTCCTCTGGCTGCGTGCTTACCCTCATGGGCTGTCTCCTTGAACATGGGGATCCCTGGAAACATGTTGAACTAGAGAGTAGCACACATCTGGTTCATCCAGAGGTTCTCAGGGTGAAGACAGCAGAATTCAGGAGAGGGAAGATTTGGACCTTTGGACCAGACTGGCATCTTCACAGTTGGATTGGGAGGCACCGTGATGCCTCTAATAGCCCTTCAGGGTTACCCTAAACCACACAGAGGGGCTGGGATTTTTCACCCTTGCTTCACCTAGTCAACAGATGTTGTCCTGGGGAGGGGAACTGCTGTGGATATGCCAGGGCAATTCACAAAGAAGTGTGGTACTGAGCATCTCCCTGGCAAACCTCTCAGACTCCTGCAGGGGCGTCTGGGAACCACACCATGCTATCTACTGCAGAAGTCCTCTGTTCCTCTTCACTCTCGGTGTCTGTCACCTTTTCTGTTGCTCTGATAAGACTGCTGAAAGCTCAATGAAGGGATTTAAGGAAAGGGTTGTTTCAGCTCACACCGCGAGAGTACAGAGCGAGGGTACAACCCGTGGTGGTGGGGAAGGCGAGTGGTCGGAGCAGGAGGCAGCTGCTTGTTTTTTCCACAGTCAGGAAGTGCTCAGCTTTTTCTCCTTTTTCTTCAGCCCAGGACCCCAGGCCATTGGATGGTGCTGCCCACATTTAAGAGTAGGGTTTCCCACTTCAATTCACTCAGTCTACAAACTTCCTTGTAGACCTGTCTAGAGACGCGTTTCCATGATGACTCTAAATCCCATCAAGTTGACAATGAAGATTAACCATCCTGCATCTCCAGCATCTCTGGCCGGTTGTTGGAAGAACACAAGGGTCAGCAGATCTGAGAATGGTAAACAGGGGGGAGGTGGACCCAGTCTACAACAGCAGCCAAAGGGCTTCCCACTTCCTCCCACTTCCTCCTGTTCCTTCTGCCCCGGGAGCAGGGAGCATGCAGCCACACCCTGATGGCTGAGGAAGGAGAGACAGAGGAGGGATCTCTCTAAAGGAGGAAATATTTTTGCAGGCAAGCTCCTCCCACACTGTACTGTATCACTATCCTTGCCATTGGGTGCCTGGAGGGGAAATTATTGTGTGCACTGAAGTTTTCAAGGGAAAAAACAAAACCAAAAAACAAGCCTATGGCAATGATTCTATGACGCGGGTTGACTGGTTTCTCTATTATTTTTTTCCTATTCTGGTGTGGTGGTTTCTGCTTTATCTTATTTTATCATTCATTATCCCTTAGAAGTCTATTCATTTTCTAATGAGATGGGGAAGGGGGTGAATCCTGATGAGTGAGGAGGAACTAGAGGAGGGAAACTGTAATCAGGATATATTATGTGAGGGGAAAAAACTATTTTCAAAACAAGGGAAAATATTTTTTTTTAAAAAAAATAACTTCTTGCTTGTGAAAGGTTAAAATGTAGCTGATCGGAGGCAATTGTCTTGGCCTATCTTTAGCCCTCTCTGATACTGGACCTAACCTCTGTGTGACTGTCTAATGTGAAATCTTTTGGAATGTATTAACAGAGCACTAGATTCTACCAAAAGCTACTCATAGGTCATTAGACAGAACCTGAACTCTCTAGGAGATGCTCCCTCTTTACTATACCCACTTACAGGATACTCCCATCATGCATTTTAAGTGTCATGATTTATTGACTTTAGTTGTTCTCTTACTGTAAAAACTTCATGAAATTGTTACCACTGGAACATGGAATTCTGGGTTCCTGACTTGAGTATAAACTATCTCTCTCGTTCCCTTTGAGGTGAGAGCTATGTTTTGGCATTGATGCCTGTGTCTATTTCCCTGACCATGACCCTGGGAATCAGCTGACCAGAGCAGACAGTGGAGGGAAAGAACGGCAGATGTTCCACTCCTCCTAAGCACCCCTTTCTCCACACCCCTTCCTCCAAACCCCTTCCTCCACACCCCTTTCTCCACATCTTTCTTCATTGTCCATGGGGGAAACATTGCATAATTTCGGTTGCTCTAACAGAATGCCTGAGGCTGAGAGATGTATAAAGAAAGGAGGTTTCTATTAGTACTCATAGTTCCAGAGTCTGGGAAGCCCAAACTGAGGACCCACATCTGGTGAAGGCTCATACTGTATCAACTGGCAGGAAGTGGAAGGGAGGCGGTGAGCAATAGAGACAAGGTATCCTCATGTCACAACTGTCTGTTTCCATAGCGACTAACCCGGACTCCCTCTTGGAAGACTCATTCATCTTTTGGCATCTTTTGGCATCTTTTTGCTGTTGTGATTCTTTATTTGTTCTTTTTGCTTCTTTTTTTTTTTTTTTTTTTGAGACCGGGTTTTTCATGAACCCCAGACTGGCCTTGAACTCGCTGTATAATCAAGGATATCTTTTAACTTCTGAACCTTCTTACACAGCCTTCCCAGTGCTGGGATTGCAGGTGTGCAACTCCACACTGAGCTGGGGGTCCAAGCAGGGCTTCAATGCATGTTAGGCGGTCAACTCTCTTCACTGAGATGTTTTCCCAGCCTCACTAGACCCTTTTAACTTAGTCACCTCCTAAAGACCCCACCTCTCCATATTGCTCCAAGAACTAAAACATTGATGGGAGTTTATGAGGAGGAAGACTCTGCCCAACCATAGTCACAGTGTACATTGTGATGGGGCTGAGAACACCAACAAGTAGGGCTAGTATCCCTGGTGGAAGCACAGCTGGGTTAGACCTGGGCTGGAGGCAGAGAAAACACTCCCTTTGGGGCAAGGCGCAAGTTTAAGCAGTCCCCAGATAGGCTGTTTGGCTGTGAGTTCCAGCCCCGCCTGGGCCTTGCAGGAACCAGAGGGGTTAGCAAGTAAGCTCCAACAGCTCAGGTGTCCTTCCACTCTCAGTGTGAGCCACTCGCATGTGCAAAGCCTCTGCCTTACACACGAGCAGTTTGGGGAAATGTTTGCTCAGTCCTGAGAACTCAACAGTTCTTAGAGACTTGGGTCCTTTGAAATTCTAACGTATCCATGAGGCTGAAGTATGGAAGCCAAGGAAGTTGTCTCAAAAGACAACTGGCCACCCTCTGCCTAAAAAGCGCTGTGTCCTCCAGAGGACCCCTGGTGTGAGGAGCAGTGGGCATTTACCACACAGACCCGGCTGGCCGTTCTGATTGCACAGCTTGCCTAAGCTTAGCGGGAACCGTGTGGAGAAGACAGAAGGAAAGGCTAAAGATGTCCAGGGATCTTAGCCTGGGTCCCAGGGTTTCCAGGTGACACAGAGCAGACGCCGAATCAAGGGTAGAACGCTGTGGTGCGCTCTGGAGCAGGGAACACTCCGTTTGCCAACGCTGCAGCCACTAATGAGCTGAGGTTTGGGAAGGAAAAAGTGAAGGACGAGAGAAAATTAATTTTTCCCATTTTGTATGAAGCCAGCAAAATCCGAATGGGGATAATTTTTAAGAGAGGCTGTGGGTCCCTCCCACAGGTGACTGTTTCTCCGTCCATGCAGCAAACGTGTGTGTGGCAAATGAGCTGTGGTCAGAGCAAAAAGCACAAGGGAGGCAGGCGGTAGGAGCACCTGTGGGTGAGCCCTCCCCATAGGACTTGCCTGCGGCTGTCATTGCTAACACGACAGTCTGTGTGGTCATCTGTGGCATCAGCTCCAAATATGAAAAGAACTCATTCACATGGCCTCAAAGAACTCATGGTATGGCGTACCCAAGTATAATCAAAAAGGAACTTGTCTAAACCTGAGAGGGTCTCTCTCTAGTGGTTGGCACAAGCGTGGGTTGAGCCAGGCAGACTCTGTGTGATTCAATATGGACCGAAGCTCTTTCCTCCAAATGAAACCTTCCCATTTGAGGAAGGGCATGGTGTGTGTGTGTGTGTGTGCGCACAGAAACAACACTCAGGAAGTAAACAAAACAAGCCCAGCAAGCTCCTGAAAAGTACAGGATTCACGAGGTCCTACCCAAGGTTAGATGAGCAGTAACAACGACGGGGAGAGGAGACTCTCCATCTGGCAGAGCTGCCCCAGGTCAGGCAGGGAGCTCTGGGGATACAGTTTTTGTGAGTCATCACCCATACTGCAGTGGGCGCTTCAGGGATGAAGCTGCCTTTGAGTTACCTGCTCTTGACAGTGACCCCTGATTCATACTCTTGTAAACAACCTCAGGAAACACTTGTTCATCAAACTAGACTTAGGTAGAATCCTAGAATTGGTACTCTCTCTGGGATGAATAGACATTTGTTTACATCTTCCTGGAAAAAGTCACACAGCAGGGGCTGGTAAGCACAATGATGAAACACACACCTGTTCCTACTTGAATGAGCTTTTTATACTTAGACATTGGCTCAATCACATTAGCAGGACTGGGGAATCAAAACAAAAAGTTAGCACTGAGGCTGTCGCTCAGTAGAGTATGTGTTCAGCATGTGGGAAGCCTCTAAGTTTGATCCCCATCACTGCTACACAGTCAATTAACTTGTAGTTTCTCCTCAGCTTCTTCATCTGTGAAATGGGAAACACTTCTATTTAGGAAATTATTCACAGGTGCACAAGCATAAACTGTATATATACTCACGTGTATGAGTATGCAAGTGCGCATGTCTGAATGTGTGTATACAAACATGGACTTTTGTTTGGATGTGTGTGTGTGGGTGTGTGTGTGTGTGTTTGGATGCACATATAAGTGTACACATGCATGTGGAGGCCAGAGGCCAACTTCAGGTGTCATTCCTCAGGATGCCATCCATGAGAGTCTCTCACTTTTACCTGTAACATGCCAAGTAGGCTGGGCTGGCTGGCCACTGGGGCTTAAGGATGTGCTTGCTGTCTTTGCCTCCCCAGCATGGGGATTTTAAGATACATGGGTTCTGGGGCTTAAACTCTGAGCCTTGCGTTTATCTGGGAAGCAGTTCACTGAATGAGACCCAGCCCCAGATGTATACTCTTTACATTTGTAAATAACAGCATTTGAATGTGTGTGTGTGCACGCACATGAACACACGCCTTTCATGGTGTCAATGTCTTTAATCCAAGTACTCAGGAGGCCAAGGGAGGCAGCTCTCTCTGAGTTTAAGGTCAGCCTGGTCTACATAGGGGATTTCAGGCCAGCCAAGGCTACCTAGTGAGACCCAGTCTCTTTATATGATATATGCTTATATACGTGATATGTGAGCATATATGATATACACATGATGCCTACATATACATATAATGAGTATGCATAAATACTACTCTGGCTGATGTTTCAGTGTCCTGGGGTCACCATCATCTCTCCCTTCAAGAGGCAGGGGCAGGAGCTTATGTCAAGGACAGGTGGTGGTGGCCCCCAGGCACCAATGTATTTGAACATCAAGGACTTTATGAAAAGGAAAAATTTGCCGGGTGGTGGTGGCGCACGCCTTTAATCCCAGCACTCGGGAGGCAGAGGCAGTTGGATCTCTGTGAGTTTGAGACCAGCCTGGTCTACAGAGCTAGTTCCAGGAGAGGCTCCAAAGCCACAGAGAAACCCTGTCTCGAAAAACCAAAAAAAAAAAAAAAAAAAAAGAAAAGAAAAGAAAAGGAAAAATTTAAGGTTGAAGTCAGTCTAAAAGGAAATCATAAATCCTGAGCAGATTGGCTAAATGAGAATGGATTGCCTTGATCTGGCCAGAGGGAAATTTAGGAGTTAGCACAGCAATTACAGCACTCTCAGAGTTATAGGGTGCACCGGAGAGTCTTTAACCAATGCCCTGTAGCCGGAAGAGTAATTCAGCAGCCTTGGCTGCATGTCTAAAGGGAAAACTGGTTCAAGACCAAGCAGTTTTTTCTCCCAAATTAAAAAGCAATTTGCATCCTTAAATCACAAGCAGCCCAGTTCTCTCTCGAACTATGCAAATCTTATTCTCTGTGCACACAGACTGAGACAACAGTAAAAGGAAAGAAGGAAAGGAAAGGAAGTGGTGGGAGAGACGCCTGAGTGGGTCAAAGCATTGTAAAGAGGCTAAAAAAGAGCCTAGAAAGTTAAGGGGAAGCCCGGCAGCCTAGAAAGACATCTAGGTGACCCATCAGCGTGAGATGACTGCCTTGATTGTGTGAAGAGTTAGGTGTTTTTTAGGCCAGCTTTGCTCTGCTGGGTGAAGGCTTGCGTGCTGTATCTCCGCTGGCGCTCTGTGGCTCCCCTGGGTGAAGGGTGGTGCGCTGTGTCTCTGCTAGGTGAAGGCTGGCGCGCTTTGTCTCTGCTGGGTGAAGGCTGGTGTGCTGTGTCTCCTCTGGGTGAAGGCTGGTGCGCTGTGTCTCTTCTGGGTGAAAGGTGGTGCGCTGTGTCTCCTCTGGGTGAAGGGTGGTGCGCTGTGTCTCCTCTCGGTGAAGGCTGGCTAGCTATGTCTCTGCTGGGTCTCTGCTGGGCGAAGGGTGGTGCGCTGTGTCTCCTCTGGGTGAAGGCTGGCGCTGTGGCTCCGCTAGCACTCTGTGTCTCCTTTGGGTGAAGGCTGGTGCGCTGTGTCTCCTCTGGGTGAAGGCTGGCGAGGTATGCCTCTGGTGGGTGAAGGCTGGCGCTGTGGCTCCGCTAGCACTCTGTGTCTCCTCTGGGTGAAGGCTGGCGCGCTGTGTCTCCTCTGGGTGAAGGCTGGCGCGCTGTGGCTCTGCCGGGTGAAGGCTGGCATGCTGTGGCTCTACTCATGTGTCACCTTTGGCCACTGGGCTACGTTGTCAACGAAACTCTTCTTTGGGGTGTCTACTTGCCTGTTATGGAAAATATCCAGCTGGTTTCTTCTTGTTCACCAGCCACCTGTGACTAATCGAAAGGATGAGGAGAGGCCTTGGAAACCAAATCATGGGCTGGGGCAATGGCTCAGTCGGTGCAGTACCTGCCGGGCACATGAGGATCTACTGGCCATTGTAGTGTGCTCTTAGTCCCAGTGCTGGGGATGTGGGGACAGGTGGCTTCTTAGGGCTCACTGGCCATCTGGCCTAGCCTGCTTGATGAGTTCCAGGCCGGTGAGAGACCCTGTCTCAAAAGATAAGGTGCACAGTGCCTTTAAAGCAACAGGTCCCTAGGTCTCTACATGCACACACAGACATGTTATCTTGCATGTTGGCGTGTGCTCAGTTCACTTTCTTCTTTTTATGTAGTATGGGATTCCAGCCCAAGGCACAGTGCCACCCATATTTAGGGTGGGTCTTCCCCACTTAGTTAAACCTTCCTGGAAACACCCTCAAAGGCACACACAGAGGTACATTTCCACGGTGATTCTACCTCTTATAAGGTTGATACCACGTGTACATGTTTTGCCAGAAGAACACAGGCAAATGAGAGCAAGAAATCTCTTTCCTGTCATGTTAAATTCGCCACTTGTAATTTTGAAGCATTAACAGGGCAGCCTAGGGACTTCTCCTGAACTACCAGGCTGCAGTAGCCCATGTCTCCAGAATAAGGTGGCTGTCGGTGTGGCCTGCACCCTGTCCTAATGTGAAAGACTAGTGTTTGTGCAAGGAGACTCTGTCCCCTGTGATTTACTGTAGGGAGTTTCGGGGAGCCTGCACCCGGTCCTAATGTGAAAGACTAGTGTTTGTGTAAGGAGGCTCTGTCCCCTGTGATTCACTGTAGGGAGTTTCAAGGAGCCTGCACCCAGCTCTCATGGGAAAAACTAGTGTTTGTGGAAGGAGACTCTGTCCCCTGCGATTTACTGTAGGGAGTTCTGGGGAGCCTGGTGTCACCACATTCACCAATGACAAGGACACACATCAGTTGAAAAGGTTCATTGCCCTGGGCCTAACCACTGTAAGGAAGAGGGCATGGCACCCTTAGAGGCTACCTGCAAAGGAGGAGGTGGGGACACCATCTGGTGCCAGCAACAGGAAGCTCATGATGCCTGCTACCAGCCTTTATACCTTTGGCTGTCACCGTCTTGAGACCTGCAGATAACACACTAAAGGGGCTTGTGCTCAAGGAGCCTGGAGCAAGTCGTTCATCCAGCCAGCCAGCATCAGAGTCTCCTGAAATCAACAAGATTCTGAAGGCCCAGGCTCCAGTCCTCTGGGTCGACACCCCTCACTACACCCCCACCTGGAGCAAGGACAGCAGCTCTGAGTCCGAGTCTGAGCCCTTAGAAGTCTCTTTAATCTCATGATGGAGCAGAAGGTCTGCGAGCTACAGGAAAGGGAGAAATATGGGCAGAAGCCCATGGTGGATCAGGAGCCTTTTGTAAACATCTCCATAAACCCTAGAGGGCCTTGGGTGCCATGTGGGACTTTACAGAATTGTGAGAAGGAACCCAGGACCCACATGAATGCAGTCTGGACCTCAATGCCCTCCTTCAACAGAGTCCCCAGCCCTGGTTGACGTTAGGGATCCAGGCCTGCTTTCTTGTTCTGGGCTGGGTTTCAGCTGGGCAAATAGACCTGGTATGGGTGATAATGGCTGGCTTTCTTAGAGCAGTTATGAGCTGCATAAGGTAACTCAACAGGATGGGTTTGTCTTCAGGCCTAGCACTCTGGGTAAGAGCAGGGCAGGGCTTCTAAACTTACAGAAAGAACTGGGAATGATCTTAAACCCATGCTTTGTCAATCCGGGGACTCTGCGCTCAGGAGTATGCCAAGAAAGAACAGCAAGGTCTTAGGAGTCAACAGTCTGAGTCAACATCTGAATTCTCTCCCTTCCAAGTTGTGTGCGATCAGGCAAGTTCACTCAGTCCGTGCCCTCATGCTCAGGACCGCAGGTGTCACAGGGCTGTCACAAGTGCAGCCCGTGCAGCGATGCCAACTGGAGACGTGGAGGAGTTCAGGCCCTTGTATGTCTAGTCTTTATGGGCTGTGTGACCTTCGTAAGGTGCATAACCTTTCTGAACCTGCTTTTCACCAGCTTATAAATGAACGGAAGGGTGCTCTATCCCACGGGTGTGAAGCTTGAGCAGAATCAGCCGTTTTAAATACACAACACAGTGTCGAGAATTCTACAAGGAACTAAAATCGTTTTTCCACTTGAGATAATATGATTGCATGATTTCTCCCTTCCCTTTCCTCCTTCCAAACCCTGCCATATGCTCTTCCCTGCTTGTTTTCAAGTTCATGACCTCTTTTTTCATTATTGTTACATGCATATATATACATATATATATATGTATGTAAATATATTATATATTCCTAAATACAACCTGCTCAGTCTGTATAATGCTATTTATATGTATATTTAAAGAGCTAACCATCTAGTATTGGAGAACCAATTGTTGTGCTCCTCCCTGGCGGGGGGACTATTTATCCCACTCTGATATTCTTTAGATGCCTGCAGTTCTCTGTACGGGGTTGAGGCTTTATGGACACCCTCCTGTCTGCTGGCATGTCTAGTGTTGTTGTCCTTGTTCTGCTCATGTTTAGGCATAAAGACATTTTTTAAAGGGCAACGTCTCGTGTATCACAAGCTGGGTTTGAACCCTATGTATAGTTGAGAATGACCTTTAACTTCTGATCCCCCTGGCTCCGCCTCCCTGGGGTTATAGGCATGCTTCACCATGCCTGGTTTATGTGGTGCTAGGCATGGGTTCCAGGGCTTCGTGCCTGTTAGACAAGCACCGTACCCATCCAGCTGTCTCCGTCCCGAGCCCCAAATCTTAGAATGTTTTCTTCCTTTCCCTCTTCAGCCACTGCTGGAATTGCAAGCATGCTCGGCAAGCGCTCCACTGGGAATGCTAGGGGACAGCTTGTGGGAGTTGGTTCTCTATACTGTGTGGTACCTGGGGACTGTACTGAGGTCAACAGTCTTGGTGGCAAGCACCTTTACCCGCTAGCCCAATTGCTGGCCCACAAATATATTTTTTTTTTTTAAAGAAGGCTCTTCCCTTGCCTGCAAGTTGCGGAGGCTCAGAATTCTCCATCCAGCTTTTAGCTGTGTCCCCCGCGGCTCCTGCGGTCTCCTGCCTTGACAGCGCACAGCTCATCAATCCTCCTCTCCACTAACTGCTCCGGTCATATTAATCTTCCATGTTCCCTCTCATCTCTGAGCCTTTGCTCCTGTCAGGTGCGACTGAAGGTTCCCCCCACTCCCTGCCAAACCAGGATGAGCACCCTTTTCACGAGCCTTTGTCAAGTGAGAACGCCATTCTTCACAGTGAGAGGTAGCAGAAAAGAGGCAGAAGGACAAAGCCAGGAACCAGCTTTCCATATTCATATCCGTGCCGTCGGAAGAGGGGGGAGCACTTCGAAATTAGAAATGAACAATGCTTCAATTTAGAATCAATAGGAAACGAACCCACGCGGGTAGCTCACAACTAGGGACAGGGGGACAGTCGATAAACATATGAAAGAGGCTTGTCCCAGCTCGTCACTCACACAGCTTCATAGCGACATGCATTTTCCCTAAGTTTATTGGCAAAATAATGATGACAGTGCTCAGTGGGTCAGGGGAGTGCGAGGTGACGCCATGGGGTGCTGCTAATGGGCTGTCAGTCAAGGGAGCCTCTCTGGGGGTGCTGTGACAACATTTACCAAATAGCACTTATTTTCAGTTTTTAAATTCTATTTTGTTTACTTTTTGCAGTTCAGGGAATTGAACCCAAGGCTTTGCATAAGCAAGGCAAACACCCTCCACTGAGCTACACTGACAGCCAGCCTGCAGGCCTTCCTGCCTTCCTCCCTTCCTCCTCTTCTCTTCTCTTCTCTTCTCTTCTCTTCTCTTCTCTTCTCTTCTCTTCTCTTCTCTTCTCTTCTCTTCTCTTCTCTTCTCTTCTCTTCT
>NC_022013.1:10300936-10306631 GCF_000317375.1 Microtus ochrogaster | reverse complement strand
CTCTCTCTCTCTCTCTCTCTCTCTCTCTCTCTCTCTCTCTCTCTGACTCTGTCTATCTCTGTCTCTCTTTCTCTCTCTCATATGTGTGTTTGTGTATGTATGTCCTGAGACAGTGGTCTTACTAGGTAGCCCAGGCTAGCCTGTAATTTGTGATTCTCCCTGCCTCAGCCTCTGAAGGCTGGGAGTACGGATTTGTCAGCACGCCCTGTTCATGAGGTGTTCTGTTTTTGCCTCCTCAGTGCTGAGGTTATAAGTGCTCACCACAAGCCTTGTTCTCACGTAGGTTCTGAGACTTGAACTCAGGTCCTTTCAAGGTCAGCACTTTACCAACAGAGCCATCTCCCAGCCCCAAAGGGCTGTCGGTTACTGATGGACCTTAGGCTTGCCATGATGTCACCTGAATGTCAGGTACAGGGACATGCAGTCCATGCCCCCACTTAGGCACTGTCTAAGTGGCGATGTGACAAGCTGGGTTCTGAGCAGATGACTGCATGTGCCTGTGTGCGAGGAGATCACACCTGGTGTGACTCATTGCTGCTCTTCCTGGAGTCTGAGCTTGTGAATGAAGCCAGGGAGCAGGCCAAGGCCGGCCTCTCTCAGTCCATCCCATTGCATGGCTTTCCTTTTCTCCCTGCATGAGAATCACTTTTTAAATGAAGGAATTTGGCCTTCTGAGCCTTTATGTAGTCCTACCCCACTGCATTCACTATTTTTCACATCATGACGACTAGATGCCTGACACAAAGGGACCCAACGAAGGCAGGGTCTATTTGGGTTCACCTTCCAGGGTACAGCCGTCAGGGTGGGGAAGGTGTGACTTGGGTGTGAAGCAGCTGATCACACTCGCAGCTACAGTGGGTAGACAGAGAACAATGAAGGCTGTTGCTCAGTTCGCTCTCTCCTTTATAGGTAATCCAGGACCCCAGCTCACGGGATGGAGCTGCCTGTATTCAGAGAGAGTCTGCATCCTCAGTCAACCTGATCTAGAAACTCTCCCACAGACATGCCTGCAGATTCTAAATCCTATCAAGTTGGTTATCAAGATTAATAATCACACCAGAAGGCCTGAAAACACTGCTTAGATTCTCTTCCACCTGGATCTCTCCTCCTAGGTGCCCAAGGGCCAGCCATCTATCTGTCTTTTCAACAAACCAGGGGAGGCAGTAGTGAAGGGCAGGCCCTGGGAGGCAGAGCTCGGTGTCCCTGGATTGGGAGAACATTTACTGGAGTTCATATCTCTCAAGAACTTCTGGTTCACACCCAGGCATGTTCAACCCATGACCCACAGGCCACACACCTCAGGCTAGATATGAACGCAGCTCAACACAAGGCTGAAATGTACTTAAGATGCTATGAGATTGCATTCTTATGCTTTGGTTTTGTAACTTGGTGGCATGGTCCTTGAGCGTGAACTCTGCAAACAGCAGTGTTAAGTGGTCAGTGTCAAAATGCAGACCCTTGAATATGGGTGTCCACACTCTGCATGGCCCTGACCTGTCATGGAAGGAACCATGACATCCAATTTAGGCTTTGAAGAACTCCAACTACAGAGGATCACAGAGATGTCAAGAGCTCTCCTGGGCAGGCTGGAGTGGGTTAGGCTGAGAGGGGTCAGAGGTCTGGATTGAGACAGTGGCTTCTGGGAATGAGAAATGATCTCAGCAGAATCTGGTCACAGAACCAGAAGCACTGGAGGGAGAAGGAGGAGCCCTTGGTTTTCCATCAGACTTTTTAGAAATGGAGCATCTTCAAAGAAAAGAGGACATGTGTGGATGGGGAGCAAGAAATGGTCCCAGCTTGGGGGCTTGAAGGTGTGTGTGAGAGGGGAGTGGCATTCGGAGGATGGTGAGGCCACAACACTAAGCAGGGTGGACAGTGTTCAGTTCCAGTAATGGCACTAGAAGCATCAGTAGTGCTAGGGCCCAGCCAGGGCTCAGCTCCAGGCTGCATGAACACAGACAATGACCTGTTTCTGTTTAGATGACACCAGCAGGAAACACCAGTCTTTGCACAGTATCACCTGGGTACAAAGTCTTAATGAGGAGTTGTCTAGATTTGGGTGCCTAGAGGCATGTGGAGGATTGTCATGATTGTGACTGAGGTGGGACTACACCCTAAATGTGGAGGCCACTATTTCATTTTTTAATTTATTTTTTTTTAAAAGGAAAGCAAACTATTTTTTTTGTTTTCATTATACATACAAATCCAAGGTCCCACTCCCTCCCTTCCTCCCATTCCCTCCACATACCCTCTCTCCCCATCCACCCATCTACAGAGAGGGAAAGGCACATTGCTTTGAGGAAGGTCCAAGGCCCTCCCTACTATATATAGGCTGAGCAAGGTATCCATCCAAAGAGAATAGGATCCTAAAAGGTCAGTACAAACAGTAGCGATAAATCCTGGTGCCACTGCCAGTGGCCCCTCAGTCTGCCCCAGCCATGCAACTGTCAACCACATTCAGAGGAACTAGTTTGGTCCTATGTTTGTTCCTTCCCAGTATGGCTCGAGTTGGTGAGCTCCCGTTAGCTCAGGTAAGATGTTTCAGTGGGTGAACCCATCATGGTCTTGACCTCTTTACTCATATTCTCATTCCTCCTACTCTTCAGCTGGACCTTGGGCGCTCAGTCCAGTGCTCCGATGCGGGTCTCTGCCTCTGTATCCATCAATTGCTGGATGAAGGGTCTCTGGTGATATTTAAGATATTTATCAGTCTGGCTACAGGGCAAAGCCAGTTTGGGCCCCCTCTCCTCTATTGCTTAGGGTCTTAGCTGGGGTCATCCTTGTGGATTCCAGGGAATTCCTCTAGAGCTCCCTCAATCAAGATATCTTTTTCCTTGGTCTCATCTCTGTCCTTCCTCCATCACCACTATTCTGCTCTCTCAAGTTTCTTCTCCTGCCTCCCCTTCTCCCCTCCTCTTCCTCTTCCCTCACTTCTCCCCCACTCCCATGCTCCCCATTTTGTCAGTTGATCTTGCCTGTTTTGACTTTCCAGGGGAGGCCACCATTTTATGGACTGGGCCCTGGACTGTGTCAGAAGAGAAATCTAGCTGAGTCTGAGAAAGCAAGCAGGCAGCATGGCTCATTCATTCTGCCCTTGACTGTGGCTCCAGGGTGACCAGCCGCCTGCCTCTGACACTCACCTGCAATGATGGGCTGTAGCCAGGAATTGTAAGCAAACCCCCTTCTTCCCCAAGTTGTATCTGTTCCTATTACAGCAACAAAAATAAAACCAGAGCAGCAAAAGGCTCTTTTTAATGCAAGCTTTACTTAAGAATAAGAAAACACATGCTTTGTTTATTTTTCCTTTTGTCCTTTCTCCTGTCTTTGAGGGGAAGCAAAGCTTGGGGAGGTGACCCATCCTCCCCCTGGCACCACCCCTGCTGGGGGACAAAGGGAGCAGTGAAGAGAGAGTGTAACCGCCCAGCGGGTCAGTTAGTCTAGGGTTGTAACCCGCCTGGCGGGTCAGTTATTCCAGGGTCCCGAAGAGGCGCTACCTGAAAAGACATGGGCGGGAAAGAGGAAGGAGGCCAAGCAAGATCTGTTGTCAAAGCCTCTGTTTATTAGCATAATGGCAGCAGCTTATATAGCCCTTGGATGAGGAATTTGGCTTGGGATGGGGGCAGGGAGCAGGGGCATGGGATCTCGCTGAGGCAGCAAGGGTCATGAGTTGACACTTGGTCATGAGTCGATCAGGAGGTCATGAGTTGACACACCTAGTGTTCTCTATGCAAGCGGAATCATTCTTTTTGTGATTCCAACCACAAACAGTTCTCTAGATAGTTGGAATGTGGGGCAGATTCCGCTAACAGATAGCTCTCAAGATAGTTGGGTGTGGGGTGGGCTCTGCCAACAAACAGTTCTCAATACAGTTGGGGTGTGGGGCTCTCTGCAAACATCCCCAGGACAATGGTCCCTGCAATACTTTTTGGGAAAAATGGCTCCTGACAAGAGAGGAGGTGAAGAGATGTCATTCTGATGGGGCAGAAGAGAGGAAGGAACCAAAGAGGAAGCCGGGGCCAGGAAGCAAATGAATCCAAGACACGAGCAGAAGATCAAGGAGAATGTGTTTCAGAATGCATTGTGAGTCTATAAACTTTGTTGGGTGTGGTGTTGGGAGAGATGGCTCAGCTGCTAAAGTGCTTGCTGCACAAGCGTGAGGACCCGAGTTCCATCCCCAGGACCCATGTAAACATGTCAGGCATGGTGGCACATGCTTATCCTGTGACCCTGGGAAGCTGGAGACAGGTGGACCCCTGGGGCTTGCTGGTCAGCTAGCCTATCCAAATGTCAGGCCCCAATTTCAGTGAAAGGCTCTGACTCAAAAAAAAAAAAAAAATTAAACCCAGCCTGATGGCTTAGCAGGTAAAGGCACAAGTCTGATGAACGGAATTTAATACCCAGAACCCACAGAAAGCTGGAAGGAGAGAATTGACTCCACAAAGTTGACCTTTAACTTAAACATGCAGGCAGTGGCATGTGCACACCCATCTTAAATACACACATTTATTATTAATGATTACTATTTAATAATTTATTCATTAACTTCATCGATATTTTTATTAGTATAATTTTACTATTTATTAATAATAAATGAAAGAAAGAAGTGGAAGATGATTGAAGATACTTGACGTCAGCCTCAGGTTTCCACAGGTGTCCACCGTTTTCTGTCAACTTGGTATAGTTTAGAGTCATCTGGGAAGAAGGGTCCTCAGTTGAGAAAATGCCTCCGTCAGACTGGTGTGCATGCAAGTCTGTGGTGCATTTTTCTGATTAATGACTGACGCGTGAGAGTCCCATCCACTGTGGGCATGCCGCCCCTGGGGGTCCCATCCACTGTGGGCATGCAGCCCCTGGGGGTCCGATCCACTGTGGGCATGCCGCCCCTGGGAGTCCCATCCACTGTGGGCATGCCGCCCCTGGGGCAGGTAGTCCTGGGCCATGTAAGAAAGCAAACTGAGTGCGCCACAGAGAGCAAGCCATGCAACAGCGTTCCTTGAAGTCTCTGCTGCCGTTTCTGCAGGTTCCTGCCATGAATTCCTGCTCTGACTTCTCGTTATTATGGGCTCCATGATCTTGATCATGGTGTTTATCACAGAAGCAGAAAGCAAGCTAGGACACCCATGCACACACATGTGCACACACACACCTTATTTTCTTTCAAAGGGACAATGATTAAGTGTCAATCACTTTCCATTTCTTTTTCTATCCATTTACTTCATCTATCAATCAATCTACAGCTAAATCTATGTTTTAACCATCTAGTTAGGTTCCTACCTACCTATATGGAGTTCACCTATTGATCTATTTGTCTGTTGATCTATTGGTGTGTATGTCATCAACTATTGATCTACTGACATGTATGCATCAACTATTAATCTATTATGTCTATCATCTCCATCTGTCTACCATCCTCTGTCTGTCTTCACTTGGAGGCATGCTTACCCAGGATAAGGCATTGTGTTTGAACCTGAAGACAATGCTCGGAGCAACTTACGTTTTATTCAAGTGAAAACTGCACTGAAGTTATAAAAATTTAAGTAATAGCTTAATCCTGAAGCCACAAAGGAAAAGAAAAGTACATTTGATTACATTTTTTTTCTTTTTTTTTAATACTTTTTTTTATTGAGAAAAGGAAAAAAAAAAACAAGTTTCCACCTCCTCCCAGCCTCCCATTTCCCTCCCCCTCCTCCCACCC
>NC_022013.1:10268776-10298482 GCF_000317375.1 Microtus ochrogaster | reverse complement strand
AGTTACCCCAAGATATTTTATGCTGTTTGAGGCTATCGTGAAAGGTGAAGCTTCTCTGATTTCCCTCTCTGCTTCTATATCTTTTGTGTATAAGAGGGCGACTGATTTTTTGGAGTTGATCTTGTATCCTGCCACATTACTAAAGGTGTTTATCAGCTGTAAAAGTTCTTGATTACATTTTTAAAAAAAGGCAAAAGCTGTAGTAAAGTTGGGAAGAGAGCTTGGAGACAAAGGGTATCTGCTGAAGACAAACAACAGCCAATTTCTTTCATTTATGTTGAATGAGTCTTTGAGAAAAATACTCTGGATGAGCAGGTGTGAACAGGAAACTAACCTGATGAAAGCCAGTAGGAAAACATCTTGAGCCCAACAAATAATCAGAAACACATATTCTAAACAACAGTGAGGCTTTTTTTTAGTCACCGATGGATAAATGAGCCTGCTGGGTCTTACTTCCAAGGCCTGGGGACAGGATGCCCTCTGCTGTGGGAGCCAGTGATACCGTCTTTGTTGTTGTTTTAGGCAGGGTCTCTCTCTCTCTAGCCACGGCTTTTGTGGAACTCACTATGTAGACCAGAATGGACTCAAACCTGCAGAAATCCACCTGCTGCTGCCTCCTGAGTGTTGGGATGAAAGGTGTGTACTACCACTCCTGGCAATACCGCCTTTTCGGAAGGTGATTTGGGAGCAGGTTAGCCCTTCAAATCCACATTCCACTCAATCCAGTACAGCCCCATCCCCAGCAGTGAGACCCCAGGTGTGTCTGCACACATATTCTCGACTGTGCAATGACAGTCATGACAGCATGACTACAACTTCAGTGACCACACCAACTCAGTACCTCCAGCAAGGAGTTCTGGGGTGACTCTGCCACATCTGTATTTGGGAGTGCCATGTGACCACTGAGGGACACAGCTCTTCTGAGTACCACATGCTTAGTGTATACACACATATGTTAAGGAAAAGCTGATATTCCATCTGGATTATCCCGAAGCATTTTGGGCAAGTGTAATGCTCTTGGCAGGAGTGAAGCTAGTCTAAACAGGCATTTGTGCCCCTCCTTTTGGCTATCAGACAATAGAGACAATGTACCCCTAGAAAATAGAATTTCCTCCTCAAGAAACTTGTGCTGGGAGAAGGACAGGCTGAAGTCTGGTGCCAGCCAGAGGGAGAACTTGTCACCTTGCAGCACAGACTGATGGCCAGACCACACCCTGACCAGGACTGCTTAGCTATGAATAACTCTTAGCCTCTATTTAAACATTTTCAATTTATTTTATAGTATGTATTTGAGTGCTATACTTGCATATATGTCTGTGTACCATGTGCTCGCATGGTGACCTAGGAAATGAGAAGAGACTGATGTAATCCCTGGACCTGGAGGTATGGACTTTGTGAGCCACCATGTGGGTGATGGGAATCAAACCTGGGTCCTCTGCAAGAGTAACAAGTGCTCTTAACCACTGAGCCATCTCTCTAACCCAACTCAGGCATACCAAGTTGAGGCAGTACCAAGTCTCTTCCTCTATATCAAGGCTAAGCAAGGTATCTTCCCATAGGGAATGGGCTCCAAAAAGCCAGTTCATGCACCCAGGATAAGTCCTGGTCCCACTGCCAGAGATCTGCTCAACAGATTAAGCCATGTAACTGTCACTCACATTCAGAGGGTTTAGCTCAGTCCCATGCAGGTTCCCAGATGTCAGTTCAGAGTTTTTGAGCTCCCACGAGCTCGGGTCAACTGTCTCCATGGTTTTCCCAATCATGATTTTGTCACACACACACCCCCCCCCCTTTCCTCATATGATTCCTCCTGCCTCTATTCAACTAAGCTCCAGGAGTTCAGCCCAGTGCTTGGCTGCGGATCCCTGCATCTGCTTCCATCAGTTACTGGATGTAGGTCTAACTCAATTCTTTCCCTCTGTTTAAACCTAAATCTCATGTCAGGACCCAGAATATCGGCTTGGGAGTCACTGGGCCTCTTTTTTCCTCTTCCCCCACATGGCCACGAGCAGTGAGCCTCTCTCTTTTCTCTGCTGTTCCCTCCCACTTGAATGTTTCCTTGGCCTGTTGAGGATGGTGGTCCAGCCTGGCTTGTTAGGACTGCAGGGCCCAGGCTCTGCCCCTGACAGCTCTGGTCACAGGAGGAGGAGTGTGAAACTAGTACCTTTATGGCCAGAGGCACACAGGAAGGGTGATAAGCAGCACAGAAACACGCATTTGAGTTAACACTTGCCTTTGTTGGTTTGTTTCTTTTATTTTGAGATAACGTCTCACGTGCCACAGGCTGACCTCAAAGTCACCGTGTGTGTAGGAGATAGCCTTGAACTTCTAATACTCTTGCCTCCAGCTCCAGAGTGCTGGGATTATAGGCATGCTCCACCACGTCTGGTTTATGTAGTGCTGGGGGTTCAACCATGTTTCATGAATGCTAGGAAAGTATCCTGGCTGGTTTTGTGTCAACCTGACGCAAGCTAGAGTCATCTGAAAGGAGGGAGTCTCAGTTGAGAAAATGTCTCCATTGGCATTTTCTTAATTAGTGGTTGATGGGAGAGGGCCCAGCCCATGGTGGGTGACGCCATCCTGGACTGGTGGTTCTGGGTTCTATATGAAAGCAGGCTAAGCCGTAAAAGCCAAGCCATCTCTGTCCTGCCTCTGCAGAGAGTTCTCTGGTTTGTGATTCAAACAGCTCTGCTCCTGGGCCACTAGCCTATAGGCCATCAATCAGTCCTGACCCCTCCCCAGCTCTGGGCATGGGAGGGTCCTCCATCCTCTGCTCCTTACTCAGCCCCTCCCCTATTCCGCCTTAGCTAGGCAGCTGCACTTCTCCTTGCTGGTCTTGCCCTTGGGACCAGTGCACTCACCTGGGCCATCAGGCAATTCTGGTAGACTCTTACTATCCTTTCCCTCTTAAACCCTCCCATACCCCCCACCCCCGTCGCTTCAGTAGCCTTTGGGGTTGGAACAGAGAGAAGAGGAAAAGCTTCTTGTGTCTCCTTTTCCTGTGTCCTTGGACAACGCCATTCTGGATTGAACTAAAATCTTCATGCCAATTGTACCAAGAGCCTTTTGAAGATCTGGATGGCTCAAGCCTTATCTTCCAACTCTGGGTCAAACACCTGTCACACGGCAGGGTCTGGTAGAATGTGCTAGGTGTGATCTGTTGAAACACAAACCGGAAGCACAGGAGAGCCTGAGGAGAAAAGTAGAGGGACGGGCGGACTTGTGAAGCGGGGGTCTCCTGAGGACAGAGGCTGTGAGGGTGTTAGGTAGGGAAAGGGGCGACTGCACTTTCTCTCCTCAGAACAACTGCTGCCTCTAGCCGCCCTGAGGCAGGGGCACTTCCTGTCCTCTGGGCACCACAGCCCCACTTCCAGATGCAGTCACCTCAAGAAAGTGTGGCTGCAGGCCCCTCCTGGCTCTCCTCATCCTTCTGCCAGCACCCAGGAGGTCTGGCCAGGGAGTCCTCCATCACGGCCCATGAGAGATAGGAAGCTCTTGAATTTCTGGATGTGAGGGTCTTGGCCAACATTTCTTCTCTCCTTGACCATCTCTGGGGTGGTTTGCTGTGGTTTCCTTGGAGAAGGCAAAGGTGTCCTCAGAAGCCATCCTTACCCAGAATCAGTCTGTTATAATTAGATGTATTATATGCAAAATTATGCAGAAGCGGGCTGGGGCTGTAGTTCAGTTTGTAGAGTATCATCTGCCTAGGACACACAAAACCCTGAGTTCCACTCCCAGTACCACATAAAATGACCATGGTGGTGTTTGCCTGTAATCTCAGCACTTGGGATCAGAAGTGCAAGTTTGCTGCTTAGGCTAGAGATCCTGTCTCAAAAAAAAAAAAAAAAAAAAAATTTTAAATATGTGTAAAGGTGTAACTACCCATAAAGTTGAGAAATTTGCGGGAGGAAAGGGCGATGGTTTCTTGCATCTGTTTCTCAAGAGGTCCTCAGAGGGAGTCAGCTGGGACCTGGGGATTTTGGCTATCTCTGCTTGGAATCCCCCCTGTCTACCCTCCCCCTCCCCGCCCCAGGTCCCAACCCTGGGACCAACAAAAAGACCTAGTCCAACCCTTTCTCCTGGGAGGAGGCTGGCTGGGAAGGAAAGGCGGCAGGGTGCCACCAGGAGCCGAGTTTGAGCAGCAGGGATTAGAGCTGGACCCTGACTGGCTGGGACTAGCAGTCTCTTGTCAACCACTTGGAGAAGTCATCTCTTCCCGCCCAGTGTTCTTTACCTTACCCCTCTGAGCTTCGGTTTTGTTGAGGCTGTAGAATCTCATAGGATAATTCTGAGGAATTCGTGTGTGTGAAAAAGCCCTGGTCACTGTCGGTGCTTAATAATAAATGGAAATTTTCTTCGCTGTCCTTTTCTATGCCATCTGTTCATGTAACAGTAGAAACTGGGGAGAAGGGGGTTAAAAAGGGAGTTTGTGGAAAGCCTTGCTTGGGGAGATGTAAGGGTGTCTTTCTTCCAGGGTAGCAGACCCACAGCCCGACAGTGCCCGCAGAAAAGCCCTTGCGGGGATCTAGCCTCTCCTCTCCAGGTTAGAAGCCCGCAGGGTGCTCAGTGGGGAGACCTAGGTCAGTGCCTGGAGGCTGTACGCGGCCTGCAGCGCCCCCTCGTGCTGAGAGAGTGAAGGCAGGCGACCTTTGCTTCCTCGCTGCAGAAAGAAACCTAGGGAGGAGAACATCAGGCTCCCGTGACATTTGAGGAAGCCATAGTCTGTAGCCTCGCGGGGCCCAGCGAGGAAGATGGAAAGAAATAGAAATAAGGTACTGATTAAATTCAGTGAGGGACCCTTAGGGCGGACCCCAATCTGTCCTCTGTCACAGGGACCTAAGGTTTGATCTGGACAGGTAGGTAGGGAATGGACCAGGTGCCCAAAGAGATTGAGAGAGCAGGCAGGACATGAAGGTGCAGCCAGGAATCTTCTCCAGGACACATGTCACCATGGCAACCCTGTAATACTACACCCTGCCTCTTCCTCTCCTCAGCGTCCTCCTTGCAGGCTCCTCTGCACGCTGAAGGAGACAGCCTGAGCCCGACTACTGACTACTGACATTTCCAATCAAGACAGTGGAAAGTACACCCTCCCCCTGGCACCTGTCCCTCCCCATCTGCAGGGCTGCTGCCCTTGGCTCTTGTCCTTTGAGAACACAACACAATCAGAGAACTCCCTGGTCCCAGCACCAGATCCACCAGATTCTGCATCTTTATTCACAGCTTTGCCCTTGCTCTCTCCAATTGCTGAGAACCTTAGGCCTTCTAAGGTTCTGCTCCTAAGAACTGTCTCCTTAGCAATTGAGCCTCCCTCGTACCCATCCACACACAAACACAACTTACTTGTTATAAAATGCCATGCCCTCCGGACACCCACCTCTCTATCTGCTGCAACCCATCTCTGCTCCTCCCCCAAGGATTTTCAAGCCCTTATCTTCCTCCCCTCCTTTGAGGGTCCTATCATCAAGCATACACAGGAGACCCAGAGGAATCAGTACTGGGAATCTGTGCTTAGGATGGGTAGGATTCTAGCCTTTGCGATGACCCATACTACACTGTTAGGAGTTCACTTGAACTAATAATATTTTTCTACATATAAATACATACATTTCTATTTATAAGCATATATATATTGTGCTTATAAATATCAAAGCAGCCAACTAAAGAACCATGACGAAGTATTTTAGAATGGAAGAGGGCTAGGTTTGGAGGCCACACCATTAATTCTAGCACTAGGGAGGCAGGGGCAGGCAGGTTTTTGTGAGTTTGAGGCCAGCCTGGTCTACACAGCAAGTTCCAGGTCAGCCAGGGTCACATACATTCTTCTAACGTGTGTTTGTGTTCGTGTGTGTGTGCCCGCGCGTGCACACGTGCATGCACGCGGTGTAAGCACATGTATACACCATGTGTATACAGGTGCACTTTCCCATGCTGGTCTACACAGAGGCCAGAGGCTGATGTGGGGATGTCATTTCTCGGTCATCCTCCATCTCATTTTGAGATAGAGTCTGTCAGTGAACCAGAAGTTCATTGTTCTGACTAGACCGCTGACCATGGAGTTTCAGAGAGCCTCCTGCGTCTATCTCCTCCACCCTAGCTCCGGGGTGCATGTTCACATCACCATTCCTGTCTTTTCTTTTGACACAGATTCCCCCCCCCCAATACATGTAGATACTGTAAACAATCCATACACACACACACACACACACACACACACACACACATTAAGAAGAGGGTGCACCACAGTTGCAGTTTCTGCTCTAGGCATACTGAGGTAGCAACAGCTGCCCTATCCCAAGGTTGTTCCATTATGGGTAGCCTCTTGTCTCAAGCTCAGAGGACAGGGGAGATCTGGGGAGCAGGGCTGGTGGCTACACCTCCTCAGACTAGAGAAAGTAAGTTCTAATTCAGGGAAAGTAGCAATTTAAACATGAGAAAGACCAATAGGGCCCCAAGAAAGACCAATAAGCCACCCCCCTCGTAAAACACAGCTACACTGTATCTGTCTTCTGATGGTAGTGGTTGGTATTTGAAGAAACTTTTTCCCCTGAGACAGGGTCTCCTTTATCACAGGTTGGCTTTGATCTTGTTATACAGTCAAGGAGGTCTTCAAACTTCTGACCCTCCTGTCTCTACCTCCAGAGTGCTGAGATTACAGTCAAGTCCCACCGAGCACAATTTATGCAACATTGGGGACTGAACCCAGAGCCTTGTGCATGTTAGCCAAGCACTCTACCAACTGAGCCACGTCCCCAGCTTTCCACCTAGCTTCCTAGACCTCGGGTAATACCTGCTACTTCTTCCAACATCAGCACCAAGGATTATTTTAATGTCAGTTTTTCTAATTTTACATGTATGTATATATTGTTAGCATTTCTTCTACAGTAAATAAGGATAAAAACATACACATACATGTGTATATAATTAATACCCTATATGCTTTTAAAAAGATTTATTTTATATATATGTATATATACACACACACACATATATGTGGGTGTTTTGCTTGTTTATGTCTGTGAATCACATGTGTGCAATACACACAAAGTCCAAAAGAGGATGTTGGAATCCCCTGGAACTGAAGTTAAAGGCAGTTGTGAACCACCATGTGGGAGCTGGGATGGAACCTGGGACCTCTGAGAGAGCATTAAGTGCTCTTAATCATTGAACCAACTCTCCAGCCCCCTGTACCTCTTTTTCCTGTGTGAATTGGTGATTTATATTCTTGGGGCATGGCCTCTTTTCTCTCTGATTACCCCATTACAAAGGGGAACGGAAAAGTGTTTGGACAAATCCATGCATATTAGCATCTGCCTGTTTTTACAGACCTAGCATAACCTCATCAGGTGAGTTCTGTTTGTGTATGATATTAGCAAAGATCTCTGGGCACTATTTCACTCATTAGCAGAAATGCAAATCTCCTGGATACTTTTGGAGTCCGACATTGTACAAATGAAAAGGCACTGGAAATTCCAAGCACTGGAGCTGAGTCCAGTGGACCGAGATGCAGATGCTGGGTCTATTCTGTGAGATGGAGGTACTGTGAGATGGGATGGAGGACCACATGCTTTGCTGCTGTGCTGAGTCCTCCACACATATAGCACAGCTAGCCTGGGCTAACCTCACAAGCACACATGAAGCCTTAGGCTCAGCATCGTGGTTTTTTCTTCTTTCAAATGGGTTATAGAAATTTAGAGAGTGGAAACCAGTCTTTGGAGGGAGGGTACATGGATCATTTCCTAAAGGAGCCATAATTCCACTTGGGTCTCAAGAATTTTCTAAACACTGAGACAGAGTCTGATGTAACCCAGGCTAGCCTTCACACACTGTGTAGTGGAGGATGACCTTGATCCTGCACCAACCACACTGTGTCCACATGGTGCTGGGGACGGAACCAGGGCTTTGCGCATGCTAGGCAGGCACTCCACTACCTGAACAGACATCATTTAAAATAGCATTTTCTTTTCATTTCCCATTTTGGGTTATTCTCTCAAGGAGAAACTGTTATCAACATTTTACAACCTGGGAAGCTGGGAGACAGTAATTTATTGTGCAGCTGTTGATGAATTAAAATGTGTGTGTGCATGTGTGTGTGCATGTGTGCTCGCGCACATGTGTGTATGTACATGTGTGTGGCATGTGTGCATGTGTGTGTGGTGGGAGGAATATTTGCAGGTGAGCACAGGTGCCTGAAGAGGTCAGAAGAGGGTATCAGATTCCCTAGAGTTGGCATTGGGCATGGTTAAGTGCTCATTTGCAAGAGTGTACGCTCTTAACTGTTGAGCCATCTTCTCCAGTCCCCGATGATGCCGTTGGAGGCTGGAAGGGGTACCAGAGCCACTGGAACTGGAGCTGCAGGCAGTTGTGAGCTCCCTGTTATGGGTGCTGGGCATAGAACTTGGGTCTTCTGTAAGAGCAGGTAGTGCTTTTGGTTACTGGGTGAGCCATCTCTCCAGCTTCCCAACATTTTTTTAAATGTGAGTTCTGGGTTGCACACTCAGGTGAGCCATCTCTCCAGCTCCCCAACATGTTTTAAACGTGAGTTCTGGGTTGCACACCCAGGCTCTTGCACTAGCACCGTAAGTGCTTTTATCCCCTGAGCCATCTCCCTAGCCTTCAATTAGTATTTTCTGAGTTTCTACTCGGGGGGCTGCCAAAAAGTCCTCAGAGTTATGGACCTCAGAGTAACCCGTGGATGGAAAAGGACAGTTCGCATGTATCTATGACCTGGCACCATTGGCAAGCTAACCCCTAGGCAGCAGACAGCCAAAGAGAGGGCCACGTGCTGGTGACAGAGAGGGAGGGAGGCCCTGAAAGGTGATGAATGACTGAAGGGCTGGCCAAGATGAAATATGGCCACAGTAACTTTCATATGCTTCAGCCTCGTCTCCCCTCTAGCTTTTGAGTCACGGGCATGTCTGTGAGCCTCGCATGTGCATTTTGAGTGGGCATGGCTATAAAGAACGGGGGTACTAGCTCAGAGACACTCAGGCACAGCAGATCCCCAGCTGAGTTTTATTAATCCCCCCAACAGAGTTAGGGAGCCCACAGGTCTCCATGTGGTTGGAGTCCGAAGACACCTGGGGACGCAGCAGTGACCTCTGCCCAGGTCAGCGGCATTCCACACCTGCGTCTTCACGATGGTTGCAATTGTGAGAGCCCCAGCTGTTCTTCGCGCAGTTCCACAAACTGCTCTCTGTCCCCAGACAACCCACATTATCCAGCCAGATGTTCCCAGTGCCTGACACAGAGGAAGAAAGAGAGAGAAAGGAAGGGTGTTAGGTGAGAGGTCAGGGAAACATGCCAGTTCCCAGGAGCTCCCAGGTAGGGCGAGAGACCAGGCGAACCCAGGGCTCTAAGACTCTTTTAATATCTCTTACAGTATCTCTGATTCTTCTCCGACCTCAACCACATTTTGAATGCCTCATGCAAATATTTACTAAATCCACACGCTATGTGTGCACACAGCCTTCCACTGTCTCCCCATCAGCCCAGCTCCCTCAGGTTGCATCTGTATTTCCACAGGACCTACGGCAGCCATGCGGCTACCAGCCCCTTCTCTCTGCCAGGGTTGAGAACATCATTTTCCAGCCTAGCCAGATGACTTACTGAAAGGCAAGCATGAAACCGGGGAGATGGTACCGTGGGTAGGAGAATCTGTGTACGGATCTCCAGCACCCACATACAAGGGCGGCCAGCCCAGCTCGGGTTCAGTGAGAGACCTTGTCTCAAGAGAATAAGGCAGAGGGTGGCCTCTGTGTGAGGAGTGGCTCTGTACTTTGGGGTGGGGTAAAACAGAGAACACCCAAGGAAAGTAACAAGGAGAGCTGGCCTTGTGCCCTGTTGTTCAGCCATGGTCTTTGCTATGGTGGGAGGATGGGGTGTGAACTGTTTTCTAGTGATGCAGAGAAGCTTCCCCGACCTGAGGATAGTAAGTCTCAGCATGATTTTTCTTTCTTCATACTCTCTACTTTTGGTTTTGTTTGAGACAGAGCTCAGCTATGTAGCACAGAACAGCCTCAAACTCTCTGTTATACTGTCTCAGACTCCCAAGAGCTGGAATAGCAGGTGCTGGCCACCACCCCTGATTTCTCATGGATCCTTTAAAAAGACCTTCACAGGGGTGGGGGAGATGGCTCAGTGGGTTAAGTGTTGAGTCAGAATCCGTGTCAAAAAACAGAAACAGAAACAGGATCTGGTGGTGTGGGCTTGTAATCTTATTGCTTAGTGCTTAGAAACAGAAAGCTCCTTGGCACTCACTGGCCAGGCTACCCCGTCATGTCAATCACTTCAGGCCAGCGAGAGACCCTGCCTCAGCAAAACAAGGACTGAGAAACATCTAAGGTCCTACTCATGTGCACACACAGGGGTGAGGGTATCTTCAAGGCTAAGACTTCTGGCAGCTGCAATTTGGCTTTTCCAGATATGAACATCTGCCTTTGCCATGGTTCCATCTTCTCCCTCAGCTTTCAAAAGCCACGCTCATCCCTGCTCAATAAACAGTCCTGGCTACGTTTGCTCCGAGACCGGATGGACAGTGACCCACAGTAGTACTCAGAACCCTTTAAAGCCTTTGCTGTCAGTGCTGGGAATGCAACAGCATCCTTCAGACAGGGGGCCAAGCTGGAAAGAGGTAAGCCTTGAGCCCAGAGCTGCAGCTACTCTACCCACTGCTGAGCTGCAGGACTTCCCAGTTGCTTGAGCCAATGGTTTTCTTTAGCCCCAGTCACACTACATTACCTCACCAAAGGACCGCGTGAACACATCTAGCACAAAGCCCCTGGCTGCAGAGTCACTCACCACCTCCGTAGCTGGAAAGTCCTTTCCCACTGGAGTAACCGAGCATGCGGCAGAAGACAGTGGCATCGTTATTATCCCAGTCGTCATCACAGATTGTCCCCCAGGCACTGTTATAGAAAACTTCAGCTCGGCCTCTATTGGTGCCACCCACGATCCGGACAAATAGGATCGGGGTCGATTCGCCTGGACAAGAACATGTGCAGAAGGTGAGGCGAAGGCTAGCTCACAATGCCGTGCATTTGTCTGCTGCTCTTAGAGGTTCTACAGCTATGGGGGAGGATGAGCCCTGCTTGCAGGGCCTTGTCATCAGAGCTTACACTCATCCCCCTTCAGCACCAACACTTCCTGGTGTACAGCCCTCCTTCCTTCTTCCCTGGAGGTAGCAAGCCACGGGGTCAGATGCCTCTGTGGGATCGTGACTTGCCATGTGTTGTGGAAAGGGAATAAAGGGTGAAAAATGGAACAGAAGGAGAGAGTAGGGGGTAGAGATGACATAAATGGAAAGAGGGAGAAATTGAGAAGATGAGAAAAAAGAAGGAAAGACGTGAGGGAGGAAGGGAAGGAGGGAGAGTGGAAGTAAACACGGGGATGGGGGAGGAAGAAGAAAAGAATTTAGGAACCAGGATGGGGAGAGGGAGAGGAGATGGAGAAGGAAGGGAGAGAGGAGGTGCTGTCAGGGTCTCTGGTCACAAATAGGCTCAGGTCAGAGATAAAAAATTTCCTTGGGAAATACCCCCCCCACACACACACACCCAGGATTCTGCAATAGGTAATTAACTCTAAAAGAGAAGGAAAGACAATTAAAGCATCTGTTACCTTGTTGACCCTTCTCTCCCTTCTGTCCTTGCTGGCCAGGAGACCCTGTCACAAAGAAAAACCACACAATTTGATCTTCAAGGAAACAACTTGAAGTTTCCTTGCCCTTTCTGCCCTCATGAGAACATGTAGAAGGACGGGTCAGTCGCCCTCTTCCAGTTCTGTGTGTGATCTAGCATCTCTGGGAACAGCTACCTGTGTCGTGAGCACCAGTGGGTAGGTGGGAGGACACAGGCCTCAGATGTAGCGGAAGGTTAGAAGTTAGATAGTGGCAGCATTTAGTGAGCAACAGGACGTATAGAAAGACTGGCTGTGGTGCTGCCGGAGGGGGGCGAGCACAGACAACAAGGCTGCGTGCATGCTGGGGAAACTTGGTTATATCCAGGACAATCTCTAGCATGCAACTTGACAACCCAATAATGACCCCCCACCAGCCTGGTTTCTGAAGATCCCTAACCTTTAAGTCCATTTAAATGGCAGCGCCTACCTTTGATCCCAGGGCTTCCCTTCAGGCCGGGTTGTCCAGGTTCTCCTTTGGGGCCTGCCAGCCCAGGGTTTCCAGTGTCTCCCTTTCTGCCTGCAAAACCTGAGAGGAGATAGTTAGCCCCGTAGATGTTCCACTCTGTGCCCTAGATGAATACAAGGGCCTTTCTGATTGCTGGATGAGTGGCCCTTGGCTATCAGATCCCTGAGGAATGGGCTGTGTAAACATGCTGCCAGGGCTTTGGTCCAGCTGAGGGTTGTTCTGATTGTCTGGTCTTCTACCTTAATGCCCTGGAGAACGCAAAGGAAGACATGACTGGCAGAATCCTGATAAGATGACATAGTTATGTGGAAGTTTAAGTCTTTCTGTGGGAATTTGCTGGAATGTTTCTAGGTCCCCATGTCTGATTAGTAAATTAAGACTGCAATAGAATATGTAGCTAACCTGGAAGAAACATCACTCTAGAAGCCTGCCTGAGTTCTGTTGTAACATTTGCTGTGGCATGGGCATGGTTTGCACTCACCCAACTAAGGTTCTTGTGGTGGGAGATTAAGCCTCATACAAAGGGTGTTAAGAGGATCTGGATATAGTGGTAAGTCCTCCAAGCCATGTGAGGGCGCTGTCTGCAGAAGAGAGCCTGGGACTCTGCCAGTTTCCTGTCCTGCCTGAGCTCCCATTGATGGATGATGGTCCAGATGGTTAGATGGGATTTTAGGCGACACATGAGAAGAGCACACTTGCACCCTTGTAGAAAGGAATCCCCTCAAGCATACTGTAAACAGCTCAGCAGGACACCTACCCACACAGGGAGCAATGATGGGACGGAGGCATCTATCTGTATCATGGTTCTCAGAGACCAGGCTGACCTCCTCGTAGAGGGGCAGGACCAGGCTTTGGACTGACATCATTCCTCTCATTCTCTAGAAAGTTTACTAGCTGGAGATGGCAGAGTGGGGATCGCAGGTCCTTTGGGAGGTTGCTCCCTATGTTCCCAGCTTGCTGGCTGACTGAGGAAATTTCAGTCAGCTTAAAAAGTTCAGCACATGGGAGGCAGAGGTAGGCAGAGCTCTGTGAGTTTGAGGCTAACCTGCTCTACATAGCAAGTTCTAGTCCAGCCAGGGCTGCACAGTGAAATCCTATCTCAAAAAAACAAACAACCAAAACAACCCCCAAATTAAAAACAAACAAACCAAATCAAAACAAACAAGCAATAAGCAGAGCTAGATTCAGTTCTTATAATTTTTGTTCATTGGTGTTTGCGGTGACAGGCAACATGGGGCTATGCCATGATCTTTCATTTACTGTTTCTGTTTATAAAGGAGACTCCTTTGGGCAGTATGGTGATGGTGATGATGAAGAAGATGATAGTATCCAGATGAGAAGTAGCAACATAAGGGACTTGAGGAACCAAGAAGGGTGAAAACAGGTCTAAGCAGAGAAGGAAAAGCCTTGACCCTAAGAGGAGAAGGAGATCACCCCGTTCTTTGGTGGTGGCATGGCTTGGCACCACCCACCCTCCTTGGGCTGACTCATCTGCCTCACTTCCTAGCCATTTTAGGACAGCAAGTTCCTGCCCTATCCCCAGATCTTCCAGGGAAGGAATGGAAGCTTGGGTGACAAAACTTGGAGTCTCTGCTCATGTCTGAGAGTAAGGTCACAGTGTTCAAAGTCAATAAGGCTTTGCTCCACACACAGAGTTCTCCCCAGTCATCAGTCTGAGAAATTAAAACAAAGCCAGCCCTTTACCTGGGACTCCTGATTCTCCTTTTGTGCCTTTCTGTCCTTGAATTCCTAAGATGGAAACACAGGGAAAGGGGAGAGGATAATAAAACTTAGATATTAGACACTTTTAATCTTAGACAGTCTCTACCTTTGTCTGATTAATGCCGATGGAAGGCTGATTGCTTCACACTTCACAGTGGGGTGGAAGGGGAGACAGGCTGCAGACGGATGAAGACCGTGCTTGGGAAACGTGGTGACGTCGCGTGTGAGAGCTTCAGGCCCACGGCCTCCAGACGCCCTGGCCTGCCTCCCTCTCTCCACCAGCGACCCGATGTGACCTCGAGGCTAACCCTTGTCCTTATTGCTTTCTCTCTCATGAGATTTGCATAAGACAGAGCAGAAATATTTTGTAAATGAACATTTTGTAAATGAACATTTTGGTTCCAAAGACTGTGGAGTGACCACCCTGATTTTTAGAGGCCATCATGAGTCGAAATAGTTTGTGTGTTTGTATGTGCACATGAGGAGGCCAGGGGACAACCTTCAGTGTCCCTCCATAGACTTTGTCTGTCTTGTATTTGAAGGCAGGGTCTCTCAGTGGGGCCTAGAACACTCCAAGTAGTTAGGCTGGATGGCCAACCAACCCTGGGGATCCTTCATTTTCTCTATCCCCAGCTCCAGGATTACAGAGCACAGCACCATGTCTGGCTAATTTTTAGGGTGGATTTTGGGGGATCAAACTCAGTTCTTCATGATATGCAAGGGCAGCCCCTATTAACTAACCTCGGATTAGTTACTGCCATCTCATCCACATGGAAAAGGAGCCTCAGTGTTCAGAAAATGAAAAAAATAATAAAGCAACCATTGGGGATTATTCCAGTTGAGCTTATGTGAGAGGCCCTCTCTCCTGCTCCTCCTTTTCTCGTGTGTATCTGTCTGTCTGTTTGTCTTTCTGTCTGACTGTCTGATCAAAGGACAACTTTCAGGAGCTGGCTCTCTCTTTACACCGCATGGGGTGCTAGGCTAAAATTCAGATTGTCCAGCTTGGCAGCACATGAAATTACCCACACGACGTCACTAGCCCCTCCCCTTCTCTCCTCCCCTCCTCTCCAGCCATTCACTCCTTAGTGAACTTACCTTTCCCAGAAGACCCACTGTCCCCAGCATCCTTCAAGCATCCCCATGGTGGGTCATAACCTGTTTTTTCAGCACTTTAAGGGCCCATACTGGATTCTATCAAATCAGTGGGGTTCCCCGAGGCCGTTCTGCAAACCTGGGGGAGTGCAAGCTTATTGCGGGCCATTGAGAAGGAGCGGATGATACCACAACTATTTATGGCCACCTGTGCTTGACAGGCTTCCCACCTGTGCCATAAGCCAGCCTTACCACAGGCCCATCCTACTATGTATCACCAGAAATTAACCCATCATACTATATCACCAGAAATTAACCCATCATACTCTATCACCAGAAATTAACCCATCCTACTCTATCACCAAAAATCATGCAGAACCATCACCTCCTACCTGTCCACCCCACCACCCCCTTCTCTACCTGAGTTTTCAGACCTCACTGCAACACCAGCAAGGGGAGCAGGGGGTGGGGGCTGGGTGACCTCTGGAAGGGATTCCTGAGAGAAGTGTTGCTCATCAGCAAATCCCTGACTGTCCCAGAACCCACTCGTTGATTCATGCTGGCTATTGGGCCCCGGGAACCTTCTCTCTCTGCCTTCCCCATTTTGAGGATACAAATGGGTGCCACCAAGCCCAAAGTACTTTCAAATGGGTTTTGGGGATCAAACTCAAGTCTTCACGTACGTTACCAACAGAGCTGCCTCCACAGCCCAGCCCTGCCTTCTTTCATTGCTTGCTCCCCTACCCCCACCCCAGTATTCCTGCTGCTTCCCTGCCTACAGAGGATAGCGTTTGCAGAGGACGCTCAGGGACTTGAGGTGAGGTGATCTATCCAAGGTCACAAAGGAGTGAGCAATGCAAGTTGGCACTTCCCCAGACGCCAGCTCCCACTGTGCCCTGAAGTTGTCTTTGTCCACCAGTGTGCCCAGCTTGCCCTTTCCTGGAGTGTCACTTAGCTTGGTCTGAATGACCTCTTCAGGCTCCCCTGAACGACGTCACTGTCCATCTTCAATGTGTCTCAGAACCTCGTGCATGTATAGGGCTAGGAGGGGGTTCACTGGGCGAGAATAATTTCTGTGCAAGCATGAGACCCTGAGTACAAATCTACAGCACCCATGTAAAAGCCAGGCATGGAGTGTGCATGGATGTGCACGCTTTCAGCACCCTGTGCTGGGGAATGGAGAGAGGCAGATCCCGGTAGACATGCCAGACAGTCTAGCTGAAACAGCAAACTTCTGGCTCAGTGGCTTCTACCTCAAGAAAAAAAGAAGTCACACACACACACACACACACACACACACACACACACACACACACAGTGCTCACACAGAACCATCTTACCAGGTCCACTCAGAGATGCTGATTAAGTGGGACTGGGGACTGGGGTGGGGACCCAAGAACATGTGCTTCTAACAAGTTGCTGGCCCAGGGTCCCACTTAGTGTGACAGCCTCTGTGTTACTCCATCTAACAAAACCAAAAAAGCATCTCTTTGGGATTAGACATTGGGATGGACTCTCAGATCCATGTGTGAGTGCCCATGTGAAGGCCCAAGGTTGATGTCGAGTGTTCTTCTAGATCACGCTCCTCTCAAGAGAGTCTCTGGCTGAATGCAGAGCTCACCAGCTCAGGCTAGTGTAGCCCTGGCGATTCTGTCTCTGTCTGCTGAGGGTTGGAATTACAATTATGGGGATCTGAGCTCAGGTCCTCATCCTGGTGCAGCATGAATTTACAGACCGAGCCATCTTCCCAGCCCTGTCTTTGCTTCCTGACTGCTGTGCGTAGAAGATAGAACTCAGGTGTGGGGGTTGATAGACCATGAGTGTGGTGGTAAGCTTCCAAGCACAGCAAACAGACCTCTTCTTGATTGTAATTAGCCCGTAATAGTGAAACCCAGGTCACGCCAATGCAACATCATTTTTCTTTCTTCATCTGAATCAGCTAGATATTCACTTGAGAGATTCATGGTTTTATTTACAAAGTGGGAAGGTCATGAGTTTGGAATCCTGGAATGCTTTATCAACGCTGGATACCTGCCACTGAAGCTCTAGCTTGGGGATTACCAGTCTCCTGACAGTGAGGTTACAAGGGGATGCTGTCCTCAAACACGAGGATGACATCTGGATCACATCTGCCACCTACCCCAGATATCACCAAATCTAACTGGTGCAGAATTCCGGGAAGTCCCTTCCATGGGAGGTCCACATAAGCCATCAGATGCGGCACCAAGGCAAGCTTCAGCCTTGGGTGAGCTGCCAACCCAAACGGTGATTAGCAGACATTGAATATTAAGTATATAATTCATCCTTTTTACCTTAGGAGCCACACTTAATGGGTGACCCATGAGATTGGGCTGGTGGTATTTACCACCTGGATGAAAAATGGGGTGCATGCACACATATAGACGCCACATAAAGAGGCTTCATGGAGACACACAATGAGCCAGAGACTAAAATGTCTGTAATAAAATTGGCTGGGATCTTGGTGTGTGTAGGTGTGTGCATGTGTGTGGGTACTTGTGTATTAACTGATATGGGGTCCTGTGTGTGTGTACACACGTGCGCATGTGGCAGGCAAAGGACATCAGCTGTTGTTCCCTAGATGATGCCACCTTGTTTTCTGAGACAACGTCTCCCACTATCCTGAAACTTGCCGAGCAGGCTAAACTGGCTGGCCAGGGATCCACCTGTCTCCACTTTTAAGGAACTGGGATTAAATGCAAATACCGCCAAGCCCGTTTTATTTTGACATGAGTTCTGGGAATTGAATTTATGGCCTTGAGCTTGCTAGGCACTCCAGCCATCAGAGACATCCCCCCAACCCTGGTTTTGTGGGAGTCGGGGGCTGGAACCTTGGGGAGAGCTCTTGAGGGAATCTGGGGCTAGGGTGGGGGGGGGGCGGGACTCAAAGAGAAAATGCAGGTGAGACAATGGCTTCTAACTGACTTCAGGAAATTCACAAAGATCATACACTCAGTGTCCAAGGCTCGCTAGGCGGTACTGATGCGTGAGTGAGTGAGTGAGTGAGTGAGTGAGTGAGTGAGTGAGTGAGTGAATGAATGAGCTAGGCAACCACTTGACCCAGTTCAAACTGGGATGGGCCAGCTTTTATATTTGTCCATATCTCTGCAAAGGCAAGGACACCCAAATTATTTGACCCTGTTCAACCTTATTTTCTGGCAGAGGAAGGGGTCAAGGCAGAGAGAGTCCTTAGACATTCTTGGGGACAGAAGCCTGGTATCACCACTCAGCCTTCCATCCTCACAGAACTCTCAACTGGCACTCCTGACTGCACGGGGCTTTCCAAATGACATCAGAGAGTCTGCGCGAACTGCTTGCCTGTAGTCTGCCTACTGCATCCACCCACAAACTTAATGTCACCATAGTCCCCAGTGCAGTGGTCTGAACTTTCTAGACTAGGTGAGCATAATGTAGAAGCCCAACTTCAGAGATCAGACAGATTATCTCAGGGACTTGGGAAGTGGCCCACACTGATGAGTGGGTGTGTTACATAGACAAAACTGGCAAGTTGTTTATAATCCAGACCACAAAATGGAAAGTCTCTATGTTAATCTGTATGACAGTATAGAATAAATCTGTTAGTATATACAATAGAACAGAATGAGTCCATGTTTGTCTATATGACAGAAAAGAATGTCTGTTTGACCATATGGCAGAGTAGAATTGTCTGTTAGTCCATCTGATGGAGTAGAATGATTGTATTAGTCTACAGAACAGAATCTGGAAAAGACCATCTTTGGAACAACCCCCCAGACTGATTGTATACCGAGAGCTTCAGGTAAGCTGTTCAAAGGCTTGTGAACTAGCCTCCATGAGTTCCCTGGGTTGGATCAGTGTTCCCAGAAGAGAACAGAGGGAAAGATTTTTGCTCCCTGTCCTAGTCCTAGGTGCTGCTGTCACCGCAGGAGAGCCCAGCTGGGACAGGGTTGCAGCTTCCTCCTGTAATGCTGCAGGTTTGGTCATAGCATTCAAGGCTCTCTGGGAAACACGGGCAGAAAAGAATAACCCAGAGACCTTGGGCTCAAGGAGACTTAGTGGAGGAAACTATTTTCCTTCTTCAGGAGCCTCTGGGGCCAGAGGACAGGAGAATCTCTGCCTCTTGTGGGATGCTAGGGGCAATCCTCCTTCCTGTCCTTCCAGAATATCCAGCAACCCGACTCCCCACCTTCCCACACCCACTCACCTGTGTCCCCCTTGCTTCCTTTCACACCTGCAGCCCCTGGAATCCCGGGGATCCCTGGAGGTCCTGGACGACAGATACCACATGGGCATAAGGATTGGGCTGGGCAGCCATCGGAATACCACTCCCAGTGCAGGGATAAAGGCCTCACCTGTTACCCCAGGAGGACCCGTGCGGCCTGGTTCACCCTTGGCACCTGAAGGTCCTGCTGCACCAGGACGGCCTGGAACACCCTGCACTCCAGGTTGTCCTGGAAGGTAAGTGGTGATGGCAGGGTTAGGGGTGAGTAGCACATGGGCTCCCCACTCTTCATGGCATACATCTAACACTATCCAGCCACCACCTTTACAAGTCTTCTACTCCCCTATGGGTGAGACAGAAGCAATGCCACAGACTTCATCTCCTCTGTCACAGCTGTGGGATTGAAGATGGGGACAGATTGGGGACGTTGGGTGGGACCACCGAGCTCTGCTCCTCAGCAGCCAAGGAGGTAGGCTTGTAAAGAGGGCTATCATTAGCATCTTCCCTTCTACCAGTTGATCTATTCCTGTTAGGGACAGTCAGGTTTCTAAAGCCCTGGAGTGCTCTGGGCTAACACTGTGACAAAATGAAACTTGTGATCCCAGCCCTCGGGAGCTGGAGAATCAGAAGTTCAAAGTCATCCTTAGATAAATAGTGAGTTTTAGGCTAGCCTGGGCTACATGAGACCCTGTCAGAAAGAAAGGGTAAGAGAAAATGAGGAAAGAAGAAAGGAAAGTGGAGAAAAGAGGGATAGAGAGAAAGATAATGAGTAACTTTCCTATTCGACTCTCTCTGGGGCCCGCAGCCACTCTGCCAGATGCCCACAGTTCCTACCTTGATCACCTTTGACTCCAGGAGACCCAGCCAAACCTGCAATGGATAAAGACTCCTAAGGATGATGTTACTAGTTTGGGCTCCCAAAAAGAGGGGCGTTTCCTCCAGGTCTGCAACCCTACAGTGCAACCTCTTACCTGGTAGGCCTGGTTTCCCAGGGTCTCCTTTGTTTCCCTGGGCTCCAGGGGCCCCCATGACCCCTGTGTCTCCCTTCATGCCCATGTCCCCTTTGCTCCCTGTAACAAACAAAGGAAAAAGAAATCACGGCTGGGCATGGGAGAAGGTAAAACAGCCCACTTAGGCATTTGCCGTCTTATGCAAACTCCAAACTAAAGTGCCCTGTGCTGGAAATGGAACATCTGGTCACGGCCCTCCAGAAATGAGTCCCTTTCCCTGAGACAGGCCAAAAACTTATAACAGGTTGACCAGAAAATCTGACCCCAGTGACCGTGGGGCTAACCAGGACCCCAGTCAGAACCATTACTCTGGGGAGAAGGATCACAGCCTGGGGTCACCGAGGACTTAGGGGGCTCATTTTACTGTCTATAAATTTGGGAATTATCTTTCATAGCCTCTCAGACTGAAATCTGAATGTTCTAGAAAGCATCTCTCAGATGCCGAGAATAGAAAGGTCACTGGGAAAGAGAAAAACAATGCAGCAGTTTCTGTGCCCGCCTGCAGTACAGACACGGGCTGTCCTGGCACCCCCGCCTGCGGCACAGACACAGGCTGCCCTGGTCCCCAAGATTTCAAATTTTCCACTTGTCATCAGCATTCGGAACTCATTCAGCCAGTCCTCTCCTGAGTCCTCTGTCTCTCCCTCCTCCTTTCCCTCAGTACCTGGTGCATATCAATTGAGGGCAGCTGCCTTCCTGAAGGGCAGGTCAGCTGGGGAGGGGGCTGCACAGTGGGCTCGCTCAGTAGGAGCCACTCTGAGAGCCACTAAGGTCACACTGTCGCCTGGGTGTGGACACCCAGCTCTGTTCCCACTGGGACCAACATGGGGTGAAGATCTCAAAGAGGACTGTCACCCCAAAGCAACCTTTCCAGCTCTCACTGGACACACTGGCAGAAAATTTACTAAAAGAAAAATGGATCGCTCTATTCTGTAATATTGGAATGCACTGGTTTTGTGAAGTGTATACCTGTGCATGCATGTTTAAGTGTGTGCATACACATGTATGTGTAAGCACCTGGACATGAGTTTGAAAGCCAGATGACCTTGGGCATTGTTCTTCAGCTGCTATCTGCCTTGTTTTGTTTTTGAGGCAGGGTCTCTCACCGGACTTGGAACTCAGCACACAGGTTGGCCAGTTAGTCCCAGGGATCGGCCTGTCTCTGCCTCATCAGTACTGGGATTATGAGCATATGCTACCATGCCTGGCTTTTCGCCATACCTTCTGGAGTACAAGCTCACATCCTTATACTTGTACAGCAAGTGCTTCACCAAGTGAGCCATCTCTCCAGCCTTCTACTCTTGCTATTTTGACAAGGTCCTGGGAGAGGACACGGGTGCCATACCAGCTTCCTCTCCGTGAACTGATTCACGATTGAATGGTCCCGGAGAGGACAGCAAGAGCAAGGATCAGCCTCCCCGGGTCTGAGTGAGTGAGGGTAGCCCAAGGCTTGCGAGTGAGGCTAGACAATTAGACATAAGGAATGAATGATTCCTGGGACCAGAGAGATGGCTCAGTGGGTAAAGTACCTGCTGCATAAGCCTGAGGTGCTGAGTTTGAATCCTAGCACCCATATAAAAAGCTAGGCATGGTGCTAAGTGCTTGTTATCCCAGAGCTTGGGGAGAGAAGGCAAGAGATCTCTGGGGCTTGCTGGCCAGCCAGTGAGGGAGCTCCAGATTCTGTGAAAGTCCCCATCTCAAGAATAAACCACACTGAGAATGTGTTATATGAAAATATATATTTTTCAATTAAAAAACAAAACAAAATGAAAAGACAAAAAAGCAAAAAGGTGGAAAGTGATTGAGGAAGACAATAGCAACACATGTACAAATGTGTGCACACGTACACTATATACCACACGTTTTTTAAAAGGAGGGCTCTTTCCTTATGGGACACCAAGTGCTAATAAAGGACCGAGTTCAATGTGCACAAAAATGTCACCAGGGAGCAGGAGCACAGCCCGGTGTCCTTGCCTTATGAGTCCAAATAGTTCCATGAAAACCATCCTGAAGACTCTCACCACACAGAATTAAAAGTGTCACAGATAGGGCAAGTATCTTGTGTTGATCAGTGTAGAACCTACGTATCACACTGTAACCCACAAACATGAATGATTATGTATCAATAGAAATAAACTAATTCCTTTTCGGAAGAACTGGAGTACAGTTGAGGCTTCTCTTAAACAGCCAAGCAGGCAGTTCTTGAGCCCTGTTCTCAGCCACAGTCGGTATACACAAACTCCCCACAACCCCAACTCCCTGTGAATGCTAACAGCCCAACACAACTCTTACCTGGAAGGCCTAGGTCCCCTTTGTCTCCCTTGGTGCCATGCTCCCCCTTGGGGCCAATGAGACCTTTGTCGCCTTTGCTTCCCTTTTCTCCTTGAGGTCCTGGGGCACCTGTGGCAAAACCAGGAATGAGGCAGGCACCAACTGTCCTGCTGGAGATGGGCTCCTGGGGACAGAAGCAGATTGAGATGGAAAGGGATCTCTGGGGAAAACCTGAGGGACACATTGATTAGCTCGTCTCTTTGATGGGCTTGGTGAGCTCTTTGAAGTCTTGAGACAGAAAGGAGAGTAGAAAGGCCTTGACCCTCAGGGGTCGGGGCAGGGCTGTAGAGAGAACACATGGGGACAGTTGCTCTATGGGAGTTGGCAGTACATGGCTGGTCCCAGAAGAGGAAGCCCAAGTTACCCATTGCTCCTTGTTTCCCTGGTGCACCCGTGAGTCCCTGGAGGCCTGTGAGATGAGAAGAAGGACGCAGTCACTGTGGTGTGGTTTCTTGAGTGAGCTGACATTCTGGGGGCCCCGAATCGGTGCAGGTACCCCATCCTAAGTTCCCTATCCCAACACACAAATGCATACGCAAGCCTATGTGGCAGAAAACGAGGCAGGTTCAGATGGCGGTGACTGTTTTTCAAAAGGCTTGGGGCCAGTGTATGGCCACAGAAGGAAGACTCTAGAAGAAGGCAGGTCGATTTGAATGATAGCTGTCTCTCCAAGCAAGGCAAATGACCTTGAAAAAGACACATCAGTATCCCTTGTCTCAACACTCTCATCTGTAAAATGGGACTGGTGACTAGTGGGCCCTCTGTAGATCCCTTACTAACGCTCCTGTGCCCAGGACAGAAAATGGAGTTGGGAAATAATGGTCCCCTCCTGGTTCACTGGGGTTATGGGTGAGCATGCAGGACACAGCCAAAAGTGCAGGAGATTCCCAGGGATGAGGACTGGGACAGGATAGTGAGCACAGGGAGAAATGGAGAGATCTGGAGGGTAGGTGAGAAAGGAAGAGAAGAGGGTCTGCAAGGCTCCCTGGAATGCCTGAGCCCCAACTTTTCCTGGGGTTATCAGCTGCTCTTGGCTCTTGACCTCTGTGTCACCATCACAGATACTTCCCCCTCCTGCTAGGTTTGTGGGTTCCGTGGAGCATGAGAGGAGTGTTGAGAGCCAGTAAGACTGTCCAGCTTTCTCCTGCACCCTGCAGGTGCCTGCTGGAGCCAGAGGAAGAGTGGGGTTCCAGGCTCGGCCTCTAGGGATGGCCTGTGCCTGCCCTTCCAAGTGGCCTGGTTAGTTGCGTCTCTGGAACCTATTCCATGCCCTTTTCTCTCTGGGTGGAAAGAGGGGAGACTAGCTCCCCTCCGAGTGGAGGCTGCTTGTGCACAGGGCATGTGAGTATCTGCAGGTGCATACTCCTGAGTGTCAGTATGCTGTGCATAAGTGTGAGCACCAGAGTGTGTGCAGAATCCTACGTGTGTGCATGAATGTGTGATCATGTGACTGTGAGGATGTATGTGTGTGGATAAATGTGTACTCACACATGTGCATGAATATGTGAGCGTGTAGTTCCTTGATTGTGTACTGTGAGGATGCACGTATGCCGAAATGTGTGTTTACACGAGTCTGAGTGCATGAGTGTGTGGCTCTGAGAGCATGTGGTGGGAGTGTGAAGATGTGTGGGCACCAGTGTTCATATGAGTGCACAAGCGAATGTGCGGCTTTGTGTATAGCATATGAGTGTGAAGACACAATAACGTGTGTAGCTGCATGCTTGCAAATGAGTGTGTGTGAGTGTGAGAGAGCACATGGTGGTGCCGTGTATGGGAACGTGAGTGTTCATGCACGCTTCTCACCACACTGTAATCGCCCTTTCCCATGTTTAAAGCCTCTTGGAAGAAGCCCTGCCTAGACACGGAGCAGTGGGTTCCCCAGGATCCTATTAACTGCCTTCTTAACAGAGCCAGTTCCTAAAAGGCACTTTCTCTGCTCACCCCCTTTTGTGGTTGCTGGAGCTTTCTGGAGGGGTAAGCCTGCGATTTTGTTTACTTCCCCTTTGACCTAGACCAGCTGGCTCTGCTCACTACTGTTAAAAGGTCTCAGGACTCTGAATCCTTCCTCCTCCGCAGCAGGTCCACCCACAAGGCACTGGGAGAGTTCTGTGAAAGCCAACGGTCACTCCCCTAGGGTTTTGTCTCCTTGTAGAGACAGCTCTGAGTCTACTACTCTGACAGAGCTATGCCAGAGGCTAAGACAGGCTGGGCAGGTCTCAGCCTCAGCCTGAAGAACAGAACCTAATACATGGCCTAGCAGCACTTGTCGACTATAAGCCATTATCTGGAGGCTGGTATGGTGATGTAGGCCTGAAATCCCAGCACTCAGGAGGCTGAGGCAGGAAGACTGAGAGCTGAAGGATAGTCTGGGTTACCGCTGGGCTCAAAGGACAGTAACAGCAAAGGGCTTGGATGACGACTGCCTCAGTAAAGTTCTTGCCTTGCAAGCGTGAGGACTTGAGTTTGACTCACAAATCCCACGTAAGGCAGCTAAAAGTGAGGCTGTATGCTTGTAGTCTCAATATCGAGGAGGCCGAGACAGGCGGATCCCTGGGGCTCACTGGCTAGTTAATCTAATCTATTTGGGAAGTTACAGGTCACTAAAACATCTGGCCTCTAAACAAAACAAAGCTCAAAACAAAACCCAAGAATACTGCAGAGGTTGACTCCAGCTTCTACATGGATGCATGTGTGCCAGGACACAACATATATGTGCATACGTGCATAGAGAGAGAGAGACAGAGAGACAGCCAGAGACAGACGGACAGGGAGAGAGGAATGTTCAACAGCAGCAGCTCACTGAAGTCTCAACTCCATTTTACACAGAGAGAAATCAAGATGCCTGCAGGTGAGGGAGGCAGGGTCCCAAAGGCAGGTGTGTGGATGTTTCAGCCCCTGCTGGACCATGGAGCTGCACTCCCCTCACCCCCAGCTCACAGGCTTAACTCCTCAGCAGAGAAGATTCAACAGGGCTGTCCACATCTTACAAACTGTCCAGGCTGAGGAACCATTGGGCAGTACTCCTGTTTGTGGACTTCCCTCACCTCTGAACCCACCCCAGGTCTCATACAGTCTTCCCTTGTACAGACCACCCCATGGGGTTAGCCACAATGGAGCCTTGTCACTGAGAAAGCCCACTGTGATGCCTACTCACCTGCCTCTCCTTTGATGCCTGGTGGGCCCTGGGGTCCTGGGACACCTGGAGATGTTACGGTAAAAACATGAAGTTAGGGACCCTGGGAAAGATAGATAAGACGGCTTACAGCTGGCTGGGTGATGTGGGATTCCCCTCTGTATTCTATGAATACCATTGGTGAATAAAGAAACTGCCTTGGCCTACGATAGGGCAAAAGAATAGAGTTAGGTGGGGAAAACTAAACTGAATGCTGGGAGAAGGAAGGTGGAGTTTAGAGAAGTCATAGAGCCCCATGGTAGACAGACGCTGGAACTTTACCCGGTAAGCCACAGCCTCGTGGTGGTATACAGATTAACAGAAATTGGTTAAATTAAGATGTAAGAGCTAGCTAGGAATATGCTTAAGCTGTTGGCGAAACAGTATTGCAAATAATATGGTTTCTGTGTGATTATTTCGGGTCTGAGCAGCTGGGAACAAACAAGCAACCTCTTACAAAAGTTGGGTAGGAGACAGACAAGTTGAGAAGTTAACAGGAAGAACAGGATTCTGGAAAAAACAAAAACAAACAGAGCTGATCTCAGCAGGAGCTGAACCAGCTCCCTGAATCCCTCCTCGAAGTTCACACGTAAGGCACCATTGCCCTTCCCACTAATGAACTTCTCAACCTCATAAGTGGGTACACTTGAAACATTTTCCACAGCTAACACAGCTAGTTGCAACAGACTGCATGGGAGGCAAGCCTCCACCTCCAGGGCTGGATGTGGCTCAGCAGTTAAGATACTCTTGCAGAAAATCTGAGATCAGTTCCTGGCACCCATGTAGGGCACAGATGCCGGTATCCCCAGCTCCAGGGTATCTACATGCTTCTTCCAACACAGCGTCCACACGCACATGCCCCTGTCTTCCAGCACAGGCTTCACAAACACGTGTCCCTGTCTTCCAGCATAGCGTTCACACGCATGTACCCCCACACAGACTCATACTCATTCATATTGCCAGAAAAACAAAACTTAACAAACCATTAAGAAAAACTCTGTTTTTAAAAAAACAAGCCTCTGCATTACAATCCCTGACTTCAAACTCTACTACAAAGCTACAGTACTGAAAACAGCCTGGTATTGACATAAAAACAGACAGGAGGACCAATGGAACTGAATCAAAGACCTGGATATTAAACCACATACCTTCGAACACCTGATTTTTGACAAAGAAGCAAAAAATAGCAAATGGAAAAAAGAAAGCATATTTAACAAATGGTGCTGGCATAATTGGATATCAACATGTAGAAGAATGAAAATAGATCCATATCTATCACCATGCACAAAACTCAAGTCCAAATGGATCAAAGACCTCACTATAAAGCCAGCCACACTGAACCTCATAGAAGAGAAAGTGGGAAGTACACTTGAATTCATTGGCATGGGAATCCTAAATATAACCCGAGCAGCACAGACACTGAGAGAAACAATTAATAAATGGGACCTCCTGAAACTGAGAAGCTTCTGTAAAGCAAAGGACATGGTCAGTAAGACAAAATGGCAGTCTACAGAATGGGAAAAGATCTTCACCAACCCCACATCAGACAGAGGTGTGATCTTCAAAATATACAGAGAACTCAAAAAATTGGTCATCAAAAGAACAAATAATCCAATAAAAAATTGAGTACAGACCTAAACAGAGAACTCTCAACAGAGGAATCTAAAATGGCTGAAAGATACTTAAGGAAGTGCTCAACATCCTTAGCATCAGAGAAATGCAAATCAAAATAACTCTAAGATTCCATCTTACACCTGTAAGAATGGCCAAGAAGATCAAAGAAACTGATGACAACTTTTGCTGGAGAGGATGTGGGGAAAAGGTAACACTCCTGCATTGCTGGTGGGAGTGCAAGCTGGTACAACCCCTTTGGATGTCAGTGTGACAATTTCTCAATAAATTAGGAAACAACCTTCCTCAGGACCCAGCAATACCACTTTTGGGTATATATCCAAAGGATGCTCAACCATGCCACAAGGACATGTGCTCAACTATGTTCATAGCAGCATTGTTTGTCATAACCAGAACCTGAAAACAACCTAAGTGCCTCTTGACCAAAGACTGGATAAAGAAAAAGTGGTACATTTACACAATGGAGTACTGCACAGCAGAAAAAAATAATGACATCTTGAAATTTGCAGGCAAATGGATGGAGTTAGAAAACATTTTGTGTGTGTGAGGTAACCTAGACCCTGAAAGACAATTATCACATGTACTCACTCATAAGTGGTTTTTAAACATAGAGCAAAGAAAACCAGCCCACAAATCACAATCCTACAGAATCTAGACAACAATGAGGACCCCAAGAGAGACATACATGGATCTAATCTTCATGGGTAGGAGAAAAAGACAGGTTGTTGTGAGTCACTCGACATGGATGCTGGGAACCAGACCTGAGTCCTCTGCAAGAGCAGCCAGCACTCTTGCCGCTGAGCCTCCCTCGGACTTTCTCTCTCCTTCCTTGCTTGGTAAAAATAAGCTTTGGTTACTCACACACAGTGTTACACACTGTGTCCTAGTGTGGTTTATTTTCCTGCCATGATTGGGATGAGAGGCAATTCAGAGGGAGACATCTCCCTATTCATGACAGAGGGAAGAAAGTTCTGGAAACCTAGGGCATTTGGGGAAGGTAGGAGGAGGAGATTGATGGACTGTCCTGGGAAGATGACAAGGTCTGGATGTTGGAAGGCAGAAGCCCAGAGCAGGGGACCTCACTCTATGGGGCACAGAGGAGTCCATGAAGAGGCAGCAAAGGGAATGAACAGATCATTGGAAGGTGAGATGAACTTAGAAAATACACAGCTCCCAACTAAGGAGACTTCCAGGGGATGGCACGTTAGGTTAGACAGGAAATGGGCATACCTGGGGAGCCTCGTTCACCCTTCATCCGGAACAGCTCTGTGAGGGAAGGAGAGAGGGTTGCAGACTGAGCCAGGGTGTGGAGTGGAGCTTGTGCCTACTCCTGTGCCCCACAGAGAACTCAAGACTCTGCATTGGAAGGCTGGACCCCTGTGGTTATTCCAGCCTTGGGGGTTAGAACAACACCTGAATGTGTTCAGGAAGTCAAGCTTTGACAAACCAGGAACCCGGTCCCCAGAAGCTGGGTAAATACAGAAATATTCAGATGGTCCCAAATCAGTTTGCAGAGGTGAAAGCCTGTTTGTGTTGCTCTAAGGGCTCCTTTGCAGGCAGGACACGGAGCTCAGCTGGGAGAGTGCTCACCCAGCATCTCGGCACCACAGAAACTGGGTGTGTTGGTACCTGGATTCCGAGTCAGGTTGTCGACCCGCTGAAGCAGTTGCTCCTGGCTGGTGTGGAACTGAGTAAGCTGAACCTGCAGGGCCTGCAGCCTGGGTGGTGCCAGGTGTGTTTGGGGATATGCCAGCCATGGCGGGAAGAATGACTTGTCCTCCGCAGCTGGTGTCCCATTGCCTAAGGACATCTCCAGGAACAGGACCCGCTTCTGCAGATTGAGAACTGGAACCCAAACCCAAAGCATCGTTTAGGGGCCTCATTGAAGCCTGAGACATTGGGGCAGGGTCCCGAAATTCTGTGCCACATGGACATGACGTCTGTAGGTCATGGAGTTCCAAACACAAGCTCTGTGCAGTGTGGGGAGAAGGGAAAGGAAAGTCTCTTCACAGAGGATCCCTGGGATCTTTTGAGATCTGGTGAACTCCAGGCCAGAAAGAGAGCCTGTCTCAAAACGGACAATGCCTGATGAATGATCCTCAAGACTGCCCTCTGTCCTCCACACACATGTGCATGCATGTGTATGTATGCCCCTACACACATGCACGCGCATGTGTATGTATGCCCCCACACATATGCATGCATGTGTATGTATGCTCCCTACACACATGTGCGTGCATGTGTATGTATGCCCCCACACACATGTGCGTGCATGTGTATGTATGCCCCCACACACATGTGCGTGCATGTGTATGTATGCCCCTACACAAATGTGCGTGCATGTGTATGTATGTATGCCCCCTGCACACATGTGCGTGCATGTGTA
>NC_022013.1:10239123-10268676 GCF_000317375.1 Microtus ochrogaster | reverse complement strand
TGTGTATGTATGCCCCTACACAAATGTGCGTGCATGTGTATGTATGTATGCCCCCTGCACACATGTGCGTGCATGTGTATGTATGCCCCTACACACATGTGCGTGCATGTGTATGTATGCCCCTACACACATGCACATGGAGAGTAAGGGGGGAACAACCCAAAGTTACCATCTGGCTTCCATATGCACACACACAGGTACCCCCCCCCCACACACAGGTACACACAGACACAGGTACACACACACAAGTACACAAACACACATACAGAGGCACACAAACAAACACACACACACCACACACACACAGATGGACACACCTTCACTCCTCCATTACCTTGGTGGGTCTAACCACTGTGTCCTAGCAGGAGGCCAAATGTCCTCTCAAGATACCTCCACTCGGCCTGTACTCTCCACCCAAGGAACTTAGGTGGCCACCCCATGAAGAACCACACAGGATCAGGACCGGGACTATCTCACCTAAAACAAACAGCAGGGCGGCAGCTGCCGTGAGCAGGGTCAGGTGGATGGCTATGACTACCATGCAAAGGACCCCTCCATTTCTCTTTTTGGGTGTTGGATCTGGAATACAAGAAGAGAAGTAATGGCTTCAGAGGCACCGAGAAAGAGGTAACTTGTGTCAGGTCACATGTGGGACAGCAGGGGAAAGTAGGAAAGGCACCCAAATCTTTCTCGTTTCTGTTTTTGCCAAAAGGCAAGACGGTCCACGTTTAGCTCTTCATATGTATGGCTGGGGAGGAAGAGACAAGCAGATCCCCAGGACTTGATGGCCGGTCAGCCTAGCCTACTTGGTGAGCTCCAGGTTAATGGGAAATGCTTCCTCAAAAGATAAAGGAGGAGGAGGAAGGAAGGAAGGAAGGAAGGAAGGAAGGAAGGAAGGAAGGAAGGAAGAAAGAAAGAAAGAAAGAAAGAAAGAAAGAAAGAAAGAAAGAAAGAAAGAAAGGTGTTGAACATTTGTGGAAGGACTGCTGAGGTTGACTGCTAACTACATGTCCACACACGGATAACCAGGTGGATGGATCCTGCTCAGTGTCGAACTAAGCATGATGCCCAGCCTGTGCTGGAGTCACCAATGCTTACACAGCGAACCACTGAAGCTACAGGTTTCATTTACACAGCCTAAGATGGCAAAGAGGTTTGTTCCTGTTTCCTAAACACTGTGTGAGGCTCAGAGAACTGAGTTACTAGGATATAAGATGCAGGTGTTTAGTTCATGACTTTACTCCCTTGGTCTTTGGTTTCGCCTCTCTCTCTCTCTCTCTCTCTCTCTCTCTCTCTCTCTCTCTCTCTCTCTCTCTGTCTCTGTCTCTGTGTGTGTGTGTGTGTGTGTGTGTGTGTGAGTATGCATGTGAGCATATGTGTGTATATGCGTGTGCTTAAAGCTATATGTGCATGCAAAACATGCTTAGCATAAACAAGCAGAACAGTAGGCATGACAGGTTCATGGCCTTGCCTCTCTGTTCTATAAGGTCCCAGCCTGCTGGGGCATGCATTGTGAGCATTCAGGGGTGTGCTCTTGTATTTGTCCCTTCTGTGCCCACAGATCTATATACGGTGGTTCCGTGATGTCTACATAGATGGCTCCAGAGCCACACAAAAGTACCTAAAACACAGAGATCATTGAGTCCTTTTTACAATATGACTTTTGTGGATACCACACAGTCCTGTGCAAGAGGTGGTGTGCCATGGGATGGGAAAGTGATGCCAGTGTCCCAGGCATCAGGAATCAGGGTGGGACAGTAAGAGCAGTCATCAAAATTGGCTTGTTGCAAAAGCATGGAGGGAAACCTTGGAGAAAAGATCCTCAGGGCCTTCCCTGGGGTAAAAGAGGGAGATTAGGCAGAGATTTCCGGGGGACGTTCCAGACCGTGACAGCATACCTGGTGGGTTCCAGAAAAGCGAGGGACCCTGTCTTTAGAAGAAAAGGTGGTTAGTGCCTGAGGACTGTCTCTCCCAGAGGTTGTTCTCTGCTAGCCCCTTATACATGAGCACACACACACACACACACACACACACACACACACACACGAACACATTGCACATGCAAACATGCATGCAAGTGTGAGACATTAAAGGCCGAGGACATTTAAGAGCTAAAGAGAAAGGACTGGACGCAGTTGGAAAGGACACTTTCTGCCAAGACACACTGATCTGAATGACAGCCGACTTTCTACCTGAAACCATGGAGATCAGACAGAAGTGGCACACTGTGTTCTGTGTGCTGAAAGGAAAGAACTACCAACCACGAATCTCTTGTGAATGAAAACATCTTCAGGAATGAGTGGAAAGGACAGACAGTCTCAGAGGGAGGGTGACCAGGAGAATTTAAAAAGACTTCTCTGAACAGGAAATGACATAGAAGGCCTACGCTTCAAAAGAGAAAGAGAACAATGGAATGGTTAGAAACGGGACACACACACGATTTTCAAGTTTCTCAAATCACACTCCATGACTAAAAACAAATATGCTGTCTTTTTACATTGTGCTCAATGCACAGAGAGGAAATTCTTAAGATAATTTCATTTTTCAAGTGTAGAAGGGCACAAATGGAAATAAAAGTCCTTTGTGTGCCCTTACTTGGGAAAATACTAATTCCAACAGATGGTGGCATATTCTGTAAGTATATTACAATGCCCAGAGAAAGCCCTAAAGAAACGGCTGTGGTTTAAGTGTGTCCTGTTCCCCATTGGCTCACTTGTGTGGACACGTGATGCTGTTTTGGAATGCTGTAGATCCTTTAAAAGTTGGCACCTTGCTGGAGGAAGACCGTCACTGTGGCTGGCCTTGAGGCTTAACAGCCTGGCCCCAATTCCTATTAACTCTCTGCTTCCTGAGCAAAGATGCAATGTGAACAGCCACCTTCACTCTCCCGCCACCTGCTGCTGCCACGCCCTCCCGCTGCTGCCATGTCTTTCCGCTGTGGTGACTCCATTCCTTTGGAATTCTAAGCCAAAATAAACTCCTTTTCCCTCAAGTTGCTTTTGTCAAAAAAATTTATCACACTGAGGAAGTAGACAAAACAAAAAAAGGGGGGGATACATTCAAATGGGATTTCAAATAGTATTCAAATAATTCATTGTAAAGAAAGAAAAACCAGAAAGTAAGAAAGGAAAATAGGGGAAGGGAAAAACATGGAAAGTGTATGATAAGATGGTCTGTTTAAGCATTTGGTAATTGATATACCTGTAAACAGCCCCAGTTTACCAACCTAAGCACACATGTAGGCAAGGAGAATTACTCGTGATACAACTACATATTATCTATAAAAAAAAAACAAAACAAATAGTGGAACTTAAAACTACAGAAAGAAAAAAAGTGATACAACTGAAAGGAGAAAGATACAAATCACTAAATATAATTAGAGATTTTAATTTTTGTATTTTTCTCTCAACAACTGATAAAACCCAGCGAAGATACAGAAGGATCCGACACCATCAACGAATGCCTAGTGAACAGTTCCAGAACATTCCATCCAGTAACAACCAAGGGCACAGCTCTTTCACCACACCCAAAACATCCATTCCCCAAGACTGAGCATATCCTGGGTCAAAACGAGGCCTCAATAAGATGTGACAGAAACAGGGCCGGGCCCTGGTGAGATAGCTCAGTCAATTGTTAGATCCACAAACATGAGCATCAAGGTTCAGATCACAAGAACCCAGGTAAGAGTCAGCTGCTGTAACGCTCTTCCATAATCCCAGTGCGAGGAGACAGGGACAGGAAGACTCCTCTTAGCCAGTCTGTCTGACTGAATCTATAAACCCCAGGCTCAGTGAGAAACTTCCAAACAATGGGGGCGGAGAGTTGTCTCAACAGTTAAGAGCACTTGCTGATCTTCCAGAGGACCCAAGTTCAATTCCCTGCACCCATGCTGGGTGACTCACAAGCACCTCCAACTCCAGTTCCAGCAAATCTGATGCTTTTTTCTAGATTCTGTGGGAATACATGCACGTGTGCAAACATATAGGGACACAGACATAAAAAAAAATAAAATAAAGAACATTTAAAAATAAACTAATAATAAAAAGTCATCTGCAAATGTCTAAAGCTAGTATCATACAGTTGTAAGGGACACGGTGTTTCTCCCTTAAGACTGGGAACAAGGCGGGGATGTTCATTCCTGTCCTCTTATTCAGCACAGTCATGGAGATTCCAGAGCAATAAAGAACAAAAGGAAGAGACATAGCTCGGAAAGAAACATATACATTCCTATTTGCAAAAGCAAGAGTCAATGAAACAAGTCCCTAATAATATTTAAAAGGAATCTAGAGAACTAATAAGTAGTTTGTCAAAGCTGTAGGATACATGATCAATACCCGATTTTGACAAAGAAGCTAAAAATGGAAAACGAAGCTTATTTAACAAGTGGTGCTGGCATAACTAGATATAAACATGTAGAAGAATGAAAATAGATCCATATCTATAACCATGCACAAAACTCAAATCCAAATGGATAAAACACCTTAACATAAAAATCAACCACACTGAACCTCACAGAAGAAAAATTGGGAAGTACACTTGAACGCATTGGCACAAGAGACTACTCCCTAAATATAACTCTAGTAGCACAGACTCTGAAGAGCAACAATTGATAATTGAGACCTCCTGAAACTGAAAACTTCTGTAAAGCAAATGACATGGTCAACAAGACAAAACGACAGCCTACAGAATGGGAAAAGATCTTCACCCACCCTACATCGGACAGAGGGCTGATCTTCAAAATATACAAAGAACTCAAGAAACTTGACAACAAAAGAACAAACAATTCAATAAAAAATGGGGTACAGACCTAAACAAAGAATTCTCAATAAACGAATCTCAACTGCCTGAAAGACACTTAGGAAATGCTCAACATCCTTAGCCATCAGAGAAATGCAAATCAAAACAACTCTGAGATTCCATCTTACACCAGTCCGAATGGCCAAGATAAAAAAATACTGATGACAGCTTATGCTTTGAGAGGTTGTGGGGAAAAGGGAAAACTTCTGCATTGCTGGTGGGAGTGCAAGCTGGTACAGCCCCTTTGGATGTCAGTGTGGTGATTTCTCAGAAAATTAGGAAACAACCTTCCTCAATACCCAGCGATACCACTTTTGGGTATATACCTAAAAGAAGCTCATTTATACCACAAAGACATGTGCTCAGTTATGTTCATAGTGGTGTTATTTGTAATAGACAGAACCTAGAAACAACCTAGATGTCCTTCAACCAAAGAATGAATAAAGAAAATGAAGTACATTTACACAATGGAGTACTACTGGGCAGTAAAAAATAATGACATCTTGAAATTTGCAGGCAAATGGACAGAACTAGAAAAAAAACCATACTGAGTGAGGTTTAATATAATATTATATGTAATATATAATACATATACAAATACAGTATATATTTACTCATAAGTGGTTTTTATACATAAAGCGAAGAAAAACAGTCTACAGTCAAAACCCAAGAACCTAGACAACAAAGAGGACTCTAAGAGAGACATTCATGGATCTAAATAGGAGGGAGAAAAAGACAAGACCTCCTGAGTGAATTGGGAGCGTGGGAGTCATGGGAGTGGGGAGAAGGGGAGAGGGGAAGAAGGGAGGGGTGTGGAGAAAATGTATAGCTCAATAAAACAATTTTTAAAAAGAACAGAGTGAGAAAGAGCCAGAAGGCAATAAATAAGTAAATAAATCCAATGTCTTTGTTATATTCCAATAAAAAACAACTGGAGCTAAAATTAAACGTAATAGTATTGGGCTGGAGAGATCGTGGCTCAGCAGTTTAGAGCACTTACTGCTCTCTCAGAGGACTAGAGCTCGGAATCCAGCACTCACATCAGGAGGCTCACAACCGCCCTTAGCTCCTCCTCAGGGTTTCTGGTGCCTTCTTAAGGTCTCTATAGACACCCACAAGCATGTATTCATGCACACACATGTGCATGCACACTCATGCAGAAAGAAAACAAAATAATTTTGTCATTTTAATTTAAATTTTTATTATTCTAATTTAAAAATTTAAAAATTAAATTTAACTCAGAATTGAATTAAAATTAATTTACAATAATAAAAATTTTAAAAATTTATTGTTTTAATTTAAAAATTAACTCCCATGGTAATATTATGTTCAGTCCAGAGAAAATAAAGTATTCCAATGTAAACAGATACAGATACAAAATAGATACAGGATTTGTATACATACTAGAAATTACAAAATTCTACCTTGGAAAAATAAAATCAAAAAGTGAAGAGATACACTACATTCACAGGTTAAACCTGCATGGGGCAAAGGTGTTCATTATTAATACATTCATTTAGAAGTGTAACACTATTTGTACCAACACTGCAACACGATTTTTATGTAGTAATAGATGGACAAACTAATACTAAAATGCCTGTGGAAAGGCCAGGCTGTAGAATAACTGAAATAATCTCTAAAGATTGGAATGTGAGAAGAACAGCTCTATCCAATGCAGTAATCCAGACAGGGTGAACGGGGAAAGGGCTAGTCATAGACCCTGTGAGCATTGTCAAACCATCCTTCATGCCTGGAATAAAGTCCACTTGTGGTGGTTTGAAATTATCCTTATGTATTGCTTGATATGTTTTGTGAATATTTCCCCAAGACTTTGTGTCAAAAGCATGAAATTTATTGGTTTTCAGTTTATGGTCTATATGACCCAATTGAATGTGGGGGAGGAACACAGTATCAGCCTTAGCAAAAGGCTTCTAAGTGTCCAGTGACCAAGACTTAATTCAAAACCGTGAAATCGTGATATGAATCCACAGTGTTTCTGGTAGGGTTGTCACTGCTGCAAGGTGTGACTTTGCTGCAGTGTTGGTCACATGACTTCCCCGAGCATGCCCTCATGTCACACAGTGCCAGCCAGCACCACCAGAAGCACCTGCGTGGGATCTGAGAATTTGGGTGTTGGTTACCTGGTTTGCTGTGTGTGGGAAGTGTTCTGCTCTTACACAGTGAGGGTTGATGAAAAACGAAGACAGAATGTCAACACGAAGCAGGCTATCCTCAGATGCTGGAGAAAGGAAATGTATCTTCACACAGAAATTTTTCATAATTATCTATAGCAACTTTATTTGTAGAAGCCCCAAAGAGGAAAGAGTCCTAATGCCCCCTGAGGATGAACACTTAGACTGTGGTGCCTTCACCCTGTGGGTCACTACTCATTCATCAGAACCGACTCCTGGGATCCCACTGTCTGAGTGGGGTATTACATCATGTGGTAAAATTGAAAACCCTGGTTGGGGAAATTGTTCGGCGGACTGAGCGAGCACGTGCCATGACTTGTGAGAATTTGAATTAGAATCTCTAGAATCCATCTAATGTTGGCTGCAGTAACACACAGTTCCAAGCCAGTGCTTCTGTGGTGAGAGGGGAGGAGAATACAGGAGAATCCCAAGAGACCTGACCCCTGAGGTTGTCCTTTGACCTCCACTTGCATGTCAAGAAATGTGCACACACATGTATACACATATAACATGTCAAGGAATGTGCAAATACATTTATACACATATAAAATGCACATGCATGCATCACACACACTATACATACCAAAAGAGAAAAAAGCAAATATTTATTACACTTTTGTGTATCTCTCTCTCTGTCTCTGTCTCTCTCTGTGTCTCTCTCTTTTTCACACACACACACACACACACACACACACACACACACACACAAGCCTGCCATAGCACACATGTGGTGGTCAGAGTCTAACTTGTTGGAGTCAGATCTCTCTTTCCACCATGTGGACCTAGGCCATCAGACTTGGCAGCAGATTCCTTTATCCCACTGAGCCATCTTGCTAGCCTCATTACCAGTCTTTAGAAAGTCACATATGGGGCCGCAGAGATGACTCAGTGGTTAATAGCATTAACTGCTCTTCCAGAGGACCCGGATTCAATCCCCAGCACCCACATGGCAGCTCACAACTGTCTGTAACTGTCCAGTTTCAGGGTACCCAATGCCCCTGGCAAAACACTATTACACATAAAAAAAGCTGAAAGAAAGTTACATATGATGCCATTTGTCTAACATTCCCACAATAGCACAAGTGTGGAGATAGAGATTTGACTGGCCTTGGCAGGGGAATGATTGCCCGTGAGGAGTGAGCACTATTTGTGGCGCAAAACCTCGTGCAGAGTGGTAAACACACATAGACGAGTCTGCCCACAACTGGTAGAATGGATAAGCGTCACATTGTGGGGTTGTACCCAAACTATGCAGAAGCTATGCCTCAAAGACGCTGGTAAGAGGTCACCGAAGACCTTCTTGAACACATTTCCTTACTTTCTGGGGCTCTGCATGATTATTTAACAACACAAAGTTTTTTTTCCCCTACACCTCTATGGTAAAGTCAGATGTTTCAAGACTTGAAGACAGAACAACCAGGCGTGGGGGTGCACACCTTTAGTCCCAACACTCGGGAGGCAGAGGCAGGAGGATCTTCGTGGGTTTGAGGCCAGCCTGGTCTACAGTTTGTTCCAGGACAGTCAGGGCTATATTGTAAGACCCTGTCTCAGAAAAAAAAAATAGAGAGGGGGAGGGAAGGAGGGAGGGATGGAAGAAGAGAGAGGGAGGGATGGGGGGAGGGATGGAAGAAGAGAGAGAGGGAGAGAGGGAGGGAAGGGGGGAGGGATGGAAGAAGAGAGAGGGGAGAGAGAGGCAGGGAGAGAGAGAATGTTAAAGGGTTGTGTAAAACCACAGCAGCCATATCCACAGAGTTGAAGGGACTTTGAAGTAGACATGTGTCAGAAGGCTTCAAGGTGTCTTAGATTATCCTTAGATCAAGAAGAAAGGGCACCTGGGAGTTGCTGCCGGGGTCAAAGGTGAGTACTATGATAATTACAAAGCCCTAACTTCTCTATTAGCATTTTTGGAGGTTCTTTCTGTCAAGATAAATACTGTGGATAGTGGGGTGATGGCTCTGTTGGTAAAGTGCTAGCTGTGCAAGCCTGGGGACCTGCGTTCGAATCCCAGAGCCCACTTCAAACAGGACCTCGGAGCAGATACCTGTGAGCCTAGAGGAGAGGCCAGGCATTTCGAGCAGCTTGTGACCAGCTAGCCTGGAGCATACAGTGAGAACACTTGAGGATCAGCATCACACCCAACATACACACAGCATTTGTGTGTGTGTGTGTATGTGTGTCTGCACAAAGGACATAAAAACTCACTGAATCACCTGATGTGGGTGCTGGGAACTGAACTCAGGTCCTTTATAAGAACAGCAAGCGCTTATAACTAGTGAGTCATCTCTCCAGGTACTCTCAAAAATATCTATAAATTTTATTATTATTTGGTAATTTCTGCATGTATATAATGTATTTTGATCATGGCCATGCCTACTCCTCTCTACAACTCTTCCCAGATGCCCCACCTCAGTCCCATTCCAATTTTCTGTCCCTCTTTTCTTAACCCACTAAGTCTACTTAGGGCTGGCTGTATGTGCATGGTTGTGTGGCCACTCACTGGAGCATGGGCAGCCTAGCAGGGGCCTTGCTAGGTTTCCCCTAAAGGAAGCTGCCTCTCCTTCCTCCTGCTGAAACTCTCCACTCCCAGGCTCATTGGATAGGAATGGGGCTTCGTGAGCCCTTCCCCATGCAGGAGTGTTCCCTGGCTTCATGCTGTACATGTCCATGCAGGCCACTGCAGCTGCTGTGACTTCAGGACTGCAGTGGTCCTGTGGTGTCCAGAAGACACTGTCTCACTCCAGCCCTCCCCAAACTCTAGCTCTCATGATCTTTCCATCCCTTCTTTTTCGATGTTCCCTAGGTCTTAAATATAGAAACATACGTATATTTCTTAGTTCCCTAAGCCAGGGTGTGATATGATTTAGGGTTGGATCCATACCCACTCTCTTATTCTTTGCACTTTGAGCAGTTCTGGTTCTTTGCAGTAACGCTGCCCACTACCCAGAGCTCCTGCAATGAGGAGAGGCTCTCCATCCCTGGAGAGTTTGAAGGACTTAGCACGGGGCTGCGCTGGAGTCACGGACATAGACGATTCTTTTAAAGGAGAAAGTTCTCAGATTGAGGATGTAAGGAAAGAGGTAATGGCTGGGAGTTTGGGTGTGAGAGGGCTAAGCAGTTCCTTGACTGACAAGGGCTAGCAGTGGAGAGATGGAAGTGAAACAGAAAACAGGCAGAGTCCAGTATTCAGGAAAGGAGGCAGCATCCACATACACACTCCAAAGGCCATGTAAGAACTCTCCCTTAGGCTCAAATATCCCACCAACCCTATATCATGGCAAAGGACCTGGCTTGAGCTTTCTGTGTGTAACGAGATCTATTGCAGGTGACACCCTTCAGAGGTCAAGGCCATCTGTGTGTGATCATTTCCCCAGGTTTGTGCTACAGATAAATACATTTTTATTTCCTAATGCCTCTCAAGATCTGGGACAGGTTTGGGTATAGCTCAGTCAGTGGAGTGCCTGCCACACGAGTATAAGGATCTAAGCTTGACCTCTAGGACCCATGAAAAAGCTCGGTGCGGGGACATCCGAATCCCAATGCGAGATAAGCAGAGACAGGCAAGTAGGTTCCGGGTTCACTAGCCAGCCATGAACACATTTAATAAGGGAACTCATCGTTACGGAGACAAGAGGGCAAGCGCGACTGTGGGAACACATCCTGGCCAGAGAGAGGGAGACAAAAGAAGATTTTGTCTTTTTAATGAAACTTAAATCATCATTTTTAGTTAAAGTGATGGGAAAAAGCATATTTCAAGTTTGAACTACAATGAGACTATCACTAACATCTGTGAGAATGGAGAGAGAGAGAGAGAGAGAGAGAGAGAGAGAGAGAGAGAGAGAGAGAGAGAGAGAGAGCGCAGAGACATATATAGAGAGCTGCTGCCACAGTCCAAACGCCCCATGGTGTTCCTGAATAGTTAAAATAACTAATAGCTGTCCCCAGGAGGCTAAAGTGTGAGGACCATGACTCTGAAGGCCCTGTCTCAAAAAGAGATATGTTAGTATATTATCAAGCAGGAAGACTTTAGTGTAGGCCAGGTAGTAAAGTCCCTGTTCAGAATGCACAGAGCCCTCCCTGGGTTCCGTTTCCAGCACAACATACACTAGGTGTGATGGTGCATGTCTGTAATCCCAGGACTTAGACAGAGGCAGGAGGATGAGACACTCAAGGTCATCCTAGGGAGTTCAAAGTCAATCCAGATGACAGAGATCCCATGTAAAAAGGAAGAAGAGAGGGAAGATTGATGACGATACTACAAATGCTTTTCAGTGATTCCTTGCTGTTGTTGTTTGAAAAGCATAGCATTTGTTTTTGGTTGTTTGTTTTCGTTTTTTTTTTCAGAAGAAATTAAAAATAACTTGGAGGCACACTTTCCTGAATATTGAGATTTCGGATATCACAGGAAACCCTGAGGGGTCTCCATGCTTGCCAAACCTTTCAGCAATTACTGTTGAGCACGGCACTTTTCTAGAAGGTTTCATATATTCCCTGGTCTTCATACTCAAGAGCAGGAAGTTGTGACTGCACGGGGGAAGTGTTCTGCCCTCCATGGTTTCTCAGGATTTTGTTGAGGTTTGGTCTTGACTCACGGCTCGCATTTTTCTCCTCTGAAGCATAGCTACAAGTCAAGTCTTAAGTCTAGAGTTTGTCCTTGTCACTTGTCTTACCATCTTTGCCCAGGGCAGTCTCTGTTTTACTGTGCTGTGGGCACGTACTTGACATACAGAGAGGTCAGGGAACAACCTTAGGGGTCAGCCCTCACCTTCCACCTTGCTGAAGACAGGGTCTCTGTTTTGATGTTTCCTGTGGAGTCCACCAGTCTAGCTGGCTTTTGAGCTTCCAGGCACTTGCTTGTTCCACCTCCCACCACACCACAGGAATGCTGGAAAAACAGACAAGTGCTACCATGCCTGGCTTCATGTGAGTTCTAGGAATTTGAACTCAGCTCTTGCTTGTACAGCTCAAACTTTCCCCCAGACTCCTGTGTGCACTCTCTCCCCCCTCCCTCTCTCGCTCTCACTCTGCGTGTGTGGTGTCCCTGTTGTGTGTGTGTTCCCATTTGTAGGGTGTGTGCATGCACATGTGAGCAGATGTGAGTAGAGGCAGGAGCTGACATCAGGTATCTTCCTCAACTGATCTTCCCCTGATTTTCTGAGACGAGATCTCTCATCCAACCCAAAGCTCAGCAGTTGGCGAGGCTAGCTGACCAGGGAACTCCAGGGATTCTCCTGTCTCCACCTATCCCCAGTACCAGGTACAGACTGTGCATCCCTGACCCACTTGCTACATGGGCACTGGAGATCTGAACCTAGGTCCTCAGCTTGTGAGCTAGGCGCTTAACCTGTTGTGCCATATCCACTGCTCTTGTTTTTCTTCTTTACAGTGACTGCCTTGGTTATCCCTTGCTGTCTGGCTCTCCACCTATCTCCCACCTACCACAGCGAGCAATCTCAGCTACAGGCCAGTGCACTCAACCTCTATGCGGCCCTCCAGCCTTCCCAGTCACCTCAGGATTGGGTTCAGAGTCCTCAATCCCACCCTCAATCCCACTGCATGGAACTCTTTAGATTTCTAAGGGCATTCCTCGTGTGTGTGTGTGTGTGTGTGTGTGTGTGTGTGAGAGAGAGAGAGAGAGACAGAGACAGAGACAGAGACAGAGACAGAGAGACAGAGAGACAGAGAGAAAGGGGGAGAGGGAGAGAGAGGGAGAGGGAGACACCTAACCTTGTCTCACTCCTCCCCAGCCACTCACTGTCTCATTTCTGTCCTTAGTTTCTTCCATCCTTTCAACCTGAGAAGCAACAGCAGCTCTGTCCTCAGGCCCCATCCCAGGTTACATCCATGATGTCCTATACAATTTTCCGCCTCAGCCGGCGTTGTTTAGAAAAACCAGCCAAGGCAGGGCTTGCCCTCCTTACCTCAGTATGCTTCCCTGAAGGCCCGCCGCCCTGTTTATCTAGTATCTTTTCTCTGTGCTCAGTGTCGTATCCAGAAGGTAGTAGCTGCTGAATATAACTGTCAGCTGAATTTTCTAGACTAGTGTATATTTAAAATAATCCAGAGGGTGAGATGATGAGATTAGTCAGTGGAGTGCTTGCCTAGAAAGCATGAGGGCCTGGTACACATCCCCAGAACCTATGTTCAAAAGGTCAGGAACACAGGCTTCAAAGAAAGCTCCGTGGCTAACAGCACTCTCTGCACTGCCAGAGGACCTAAGTTCAGGTTCCAGCATGGTGTCATGTGGCTCACAACCTTTTTAACTCCAGCTGATCACTATGAAAGATGATTCCCACAGAATGTTCTAGAATGGGAAACCAGAGCTCTCCAGTGGCAAATTAAGTCGACCCCTGACTGTAAATGCTGCAGACTCCTGAGGATGTAAAAGATACCTCACCTATATAATACTGAGAGGTCATCTAAGCCATCTTTAGAGGGCAATGGCATAGCTCAGTGCAGAAAGGCACTTACATCCAAGACTGACCCCTGAGTTCCATCCCAGCATTCCACAGGGAAGGAGGGGAGGACTGATTCTTAAAGATGTACCCTGACTGTCACTCATTCACCCTGACATATGCATCACATATACATGCACACACACACAAATAAATATGTAAGAAAACTTTTCTAATATTTGAAAGTTGTGTTCCATCTAAATTAAACCAGTGACAAAGCTAGAGAAACTGACAGGAAATGAGGAATGTGCTCCCAAGCCAACACCTCGGCTATCACAGAAGCCCCTTAAGGCATATTAAAAGACTTCCATCCAAATATATATATATATACACACACACACAGCTTTGGTTTCTACGCCGTTGATTTTCTTTTTGAAACAAAGCTTCACATAGTTCAGGTTAGCCCCAAAAGTGCCACATAGCCAAAGATGGCCTTGAACTCCTCCTCATCTTTTTGCCTCTGCCTCCCCGGAGCTGAGATCACAGGCATGCATCACCCATTTATGTCGTGCTCCGGGTTGAACACAGGGCTTCATGTACGCTAGGTAAGCCCCCTCCTGTCTGAGCTGCATCTAAGCCCCTGTGGGACTTCCTCTCATCTCTTGACTTGTAGCATCATCTCAACAGACACCCAGTGTGTCCTCATGAGATGCTCAATAAGAAAGGAGCCATTGCCTTAATAAGCACTGGCATTTGTACAAAAGAAAAATACTTAAATATGACTTTTAAAGAGGATCAGGATCAGACTTCAAGCAAAAATCGACTATGCACCAAGGACACAGCATCTATGGTCAGCTTTCCAGAAATTTCGGACTGATGCAGTCCAGCTAGTGAGAGTCAGGTGCGAAGTGCACCAGGTCACATGCCTGCACCTCCCATGGTGGTCTCTTCTTTCTTCCTACCACCAAAGGCTAAGTTTCTGTGCAGTCCCATCACTAGGGAGTCGTACTTTACCGTTGATTTCGAAGGTCTCCATCACAGGGAACATAGCTTGGTCAAAATTGGTTCCTTCTTCCGTGCTCCCCAACAAGGCTTCCTCCTTGAAGGTTTCTTTATTTCCCATTGCTAAGTTTTATAGGTGGCCAAAGCCCTGGAGCCAGCAGAAATGCTTCCCCAAAAGGAAGTGGGGCTCCTATTTAACTGCAGCATCTAGCTGGAGACCTGCGTGACTTCCCTTTGGCAATGATTCTACAATTTGCACAATGTTTCCTGATTTCTTAGTGTATAGCTGATTTTTGCTTACAATCAGGCTGTTCACCTGTGGAGCTGTATGCAGGGAAGCTGCTGATTAAGGGTAATTGAAGAGGTTGGGGAAGACTCTCCTTGTCCTCGGGACTCTAGGGGACACCTAAACAGGACTTCCGAATCCTGCATTCGTGCAGACCTAGCTAGCTGTCCCAGGATTTCTCCTTTGACTCTCTCCAGGTTGAGTTCATCCTTAGACATACAGGGTCCCTGTATCAGCCTCAGAAGCATGACTTGGGACACAGACCGAATCCAAACCTATAGTTTAATAAGGTCCCCATGTGGTGTATAGCACATTAAAGTTTAGGAAGCAAGCTGGAAAGATTAAAGTGCCTGCTGGGCAAGCGTGGGGACATAAATTCAGATCACCAAAACCTATTCAAAAACAAAACAACAACCATAAAAAACAGGTGTGGCTGCAAGGTCTGTCAACCCAGAGATGGCAAGATAGAGACAGGTGTCCCTGAGACCCTTGGCTAGTCGTCTAGCCAATCAATGAGCTCCAGGTTCAGTGTGTGTGTGTGTGTGTGTGTGTGTGTGTGTGTGTGTGTGTGTGGTACAGGCTCTTATTTAAGTAACAGCAGCCTCCCAACTCAGCTCTTGTGGGCCCTGATCCCAGTCCCATATAAGCCCTGGATGTTAGCATCTTCATTACAGGGAACTCCAAAATGTCCCTGCACGCCTGTAGGCTGAGGTGAAGATCAGAGGGGCTGATAAATGCATGGCACATCTGTAAAAGGAGCACTCTGCAGAGGCTGGCACCACCTTCAAGCCAGGCTGTAAGGGGCACTTCATACCTTCCCAGAGGTACCCTTCTCCATCCTTTATATCTCCCATCCGGCACAGAGCACGCAGTTCTGGGGTAGGTACAGTCTCTTCCCGTGCTCCACTCAAACACCTCTCTGTCCAGGAACACAGATCTGGCTGCTTCTTCCCCGAATGAAGTGGCCTGTTTGCATCTAGAGACTGACTTGTTCAAGATGTCCAGTGTGGGGCTTCGCTTTCCAGGCAGAGTGCACCTAATTGAACTGGAGTGTTGAGATGCATCCCAAGAGGCCTCAGTGGAGTTGGGTCCAGTTTCCTGATATTCTGAGACGTGGCAGCCAAGGGCCTCATGCTGCTCTGGTGAGATGGGAGGGATGAGGAAGAGGGAACCCAGGCATGTATGATCCCATTCCTGGAGTCCTCTGCAGAGCTTAGCAGATTTGCTCACCGGTGAGCTGCTGCCTGTGTGACCAACAAAAAGAGCCCTGGGGTTACTCATTCTAGCCTGAAATGAAGTGATGGTGTGGTGTGGAGGTGACAACGGTAACGCCATTTTGTCCTGACTGCTTAGACACTCAGCCCTCTCCCTCCTAACAGCCACACCCACCTTGGCAACACCTCAGTTATTCCCATGACCCTGACCGTAGTCCAGATGTATTAATCAAAACAAGTAATGTTGATACGAACCAAGCATAATTGAAAGGATACAAATCTAAATTAATGGTCATGCTGCATCTGAAATAACTATGTTCTGCCTAAACAATGCCGCAAGGTTACACTGACCCTCATCTGCTGTTGATGTGATCGTGATTTTTGCCCCTGAGCTTTGACGCAAAGAAACTCTGAGGCATTAGCTGACTCTTGATCAGAATTAAAGGACTCTTGTGCTCTTAATTGACTAGGTTATCACAGCAGCCTGCATCTTTCCTGAGTGGATTAGTTCAGCGTGAGAATCACCCCACCCAACTAACAGTCCAAACAATGCCAAGCCTTCAGCAGGAGGGCACACAGCATCTCTATAGTGATCCCAAGTCCCTTCATCTCTCTCCATTGTCATCCACTTGTTCTGTCATTTGTCTCAGGCCACCAACAGAGCAGGTTACAGGACCTGCTTGGCTGAGAGACATATACAGGAAACACAGGTCTGAAACTTCTTCGGCCAGAGAGCCTGCCTGACAGGTGAAAAGCCCTGGGTTCTGCCCCAAGCATAGCAAAAAATTGAGCATGGTGGTGCATGCCTGAAATCCTAGTGCTTAGGAGGTAGACGCAGAAGGACAAGAGATTCAAAGTCATTCTGGGCTACACAGTGAGTTCCAGGACACCTGGACTATACAAGATCCTGTTTTTTAAAAAAGAAAAAGAAAAGCAAACAAAGAAACAAAAAACCAAAACCCCAACAAACAAACAAACAAACAAACAAAAACATGTTAAAAAAAAAAAGAAGCCAACAATACAAGCAACCATGGACAGAAAACACAGAGTTATACCCACTTCCACACACTACTGATCATACCACAGGATAAGACAGCAGGATAAATCTCCAAACCTGTCATGTTCTGTGAGAGGAACTAGAACTTAAAGGGAACATAGGGTATGATTCCATTCCTAGAAGGTTCCAGAACACACAAAAGTCATTTTCAGTATCTGAAAACGGATACTGCTTTTGGTGGAATTGTGGAATGTTGACAGCACAGAGTGTCCGGTGTTATAAGGATGTTCTGTACGATTGAGGTGTTGGTTTTAAAATACAATAAACTGTATGCCTAACATAGTATGCATTTGCAGTTTACCTTGGAAGTTAATTAAAACAGAAGTCAAATAGAAGAAGATTCTGGAATCCTTGTTGCTACACTAGTAGAACAGAAGATTGTCTTTTGGGCCACTGGGATGGGAAGGTGATGGGTGAACACTGGCATCATGGAGAACTCTGTCTGCTGTTTGGGTTTACAGCCAGACACTGTAGGAAGTCAAGTCCTCCACACACAAGGGGAGCAGGGGCCACACCACAGCTGTGCTTGGAGACCAGAAGAAGGGTCAGAGGAGCTACTGCCCAGTCCTATCTCTCCTGGGTCTCTGCCAGGAACACTTGAAGTCGGCAGTGACAGGGATCCTTGCACACCAAAATTCACTGCAGTGCTGTTCAGAACATGTTACAGACCCAACCTGAGCATCCAGCAACAGAGGGATGGACCAGGAGAGGGTTTATAGATACAGGGGAGACTGTTCAGCCAAGAGTGAAGCCGTGCCCCTTGCAAGAAAGTGGATGGAACTAGAGGCAAGTATGTTAAGTGAATTAAGCCAGCCTCAGAAAGATAGATATAAGATATTCTTTTCTCATTTGTGGCTGCAATATAAAATTTTGTATGTATGTATGTATGTATGTATGTATGTATGTATGTATGTATGTATGTATGTATGTATATGTGTGTATGTATGTATTGTATGTATGTATTTATTGTGTATGTATGTGTATATTATGTATGTGTATGTATGTATTTATGTGTGTATATATGTGTATGTATGTATATGTGTGTGTATATTATGTATGTGTATGCATGTATTTATGTGTGTATGTGTGTGTATGTATGTATATATGTGTGCGTGTATGTAGGTAAGTTGTATGTAGGTGTGTGTGTATGACATGACTAGAGAAGTGAAACTGCCTTGGAACAAAGGGTGCTAGAAGGAGGGTGAAGGTTTGAGAAAGGGAAGAGGAGGGATGCCAGGGAATAATGCTCAATACACAATAGCATACACTTGTATAAGAATTTTAAAATAAAATTTGGATAATAAAAAATAATTAAGCTGGTCTCTGTTGAGACTCTCTCTGCACGGAGTTTCCAACCAGGGCTGACACAGGGTGAGACCAGTGCAATGTCTCTATAAACTTTATAAAACCCAGAGTCACCAGGAAGGAGGATTTCAATGAGGGATCGTCTAGATCCGGTTGGGTCTATGGGCAAGCCCTTGGGTGATTAGTTTTGGAGTTAATTGAAGTGAGATGACTCAGTCCACTGTGGGTGTCGCCATTCTCTAGGCTGGGACCCTGGGACTGGTCACAAGTAGACATGCATGCATTTGCTGTCTCTCTTCTTGACTGCGGATGTGACGTGACTGGGGGCTTCCAATCCCTGCTTTGGCTTCCCTGCCATGATGGGCTGCAACCCGAAGTATAAGTCAGCTAAACTCTTTCTCCCTTAGGCTGTGTTTGTTCAGCACATTTTATCACAGCAAAAGGAATGAGACAAGAACAGTCAGGAAGGCAGCTCCTTCCACCCACGCTGATTTTGGAGACATGTGCTCCAATGGACACACACAGCACACCCTTCATTACTGGAACCCTTGATGTCTTCCTTGGTGACCAAACTTTTCATTACACCACTTAGAAAAGAGTGTCAAAACGCACTTTCATCTATAAGAGAGCAAAAGGAGACCCTGACATGTAATTCCATGAGCAGTAGCGACCCTTCCCTGGAGCAGGCTTAGGAAATCATAGGAAACATGGGGTGGGAAACAGTAGCTACCAGTCACGTGCACTCATTGAGTCTCACAATCCCTTCTTATTTCCCTATTTGTGTGTGTGTGTGTGTGTGTGTGTGTGTGTGTGCATATGGAAGGCAGACGACAACTCCAGGTTACCCCTCACTACTCTTCACCTTATATCTGAGATGGCCTCTCTCAGTGACCTGGAGCTCACCAAGGGTGAGGCTGGCTGAACAACAAGCCAAACATCCGCTTCTGTCCACGTTCCCTGTATCGGGGTCATCAGCACATACCACTATGCCTGTCTGCTTATTTGTTTATATATGTTCATGTGTGTGTGTGTGTATATATATGTGTGTGTATGTATGTGTGTATGTGTGTGTGTGTGCATATGTATAGAGGCCAGAATTCAACACTGTTTTCTACTATTGCTTTTTGCCTTATCTTTTGAGATGGGAGCCCTCATTGGACCTAGAACTTGCCAACTGTCTACACCAGCTGGCCAGTGAGCAGTGGGCATCTACTTGTCTCCCCAAAATACGAAGATTCAGACATGCAAGACTACGTCCAGTTTTTATGTGAGTTCTGGGGATCCAAACTCAGGTCCCCAGGCTTGCACAGTAGATGTGTTACCAACTGAGCCATCTCACCAGTCTCTGGTGAGATTTTAAAAAACTCCACATGAATTCTGAGAGCAAACATAGGCCCCCATGCTTACAAGGCGAACGCTCTCGTGATCAAACCATCTCCCTCCCCAGCACCTGCCTTCCAGTTGTCCCTCCTGTCCACTCCAAGGACATTCTTCCACAGATCCATCAATACTCTATTGCTTTGACATCTTGACTCCAACTACACCTTGTCTCAGGACCTCTGACCTCAGTCCTCTGAATCTGCCATTCTCTTGTGGCCCACTGCCCACATCATGCCCTGTCTCTTCGTGCCTCTGCGTGTACTGATAATGTTTGTAATTATCCCCCCCCCCCCGCACACAGCCTCCACTGCCTTCTCCCTCTTTGTCTTTGTTGCACTTGACAAAACCCATGACCCCAGTTAGACCTGGCCCTTCAGCAATTGGATGTAAATGGGGGAGAGATGAAGCTAATGTGATTACACAGACGATCTGATGGTCTTGTCTAAAATTGAGAGACATGAGCTGCAAATGAGCCTCAGCCTTCTGGTAACTGTATAACAGTTTCACATTCAGCTCGCTCCCCAGCCAGCCCTTCCAGGCCTGACGTTGTTAAATTCCTCACCTTCACTGTGTGTGTGTGTGTACATGCGCGTGTGTGTGTGTGTGTGTGTGTGTGTGTGTGTGTGTGTGTGTGTGTGTGCGCATGTAGTCCTGGGTAGATGACTCTGTTGGTAAAGTACTTAAAGAACTCAAGCATGGATACTTGAGTTCAGATGCCCATAATCTATGTAAAAGGTTGGACCAGGCAGCACACATCTATAATCCCAGTACTAGGGAGATGGAGATGAGAGGATCTCTGGCCAGTCGGTCTCACTGAATTAGTGAGCCCCAGGTTCACCGAGAGACCCTGTCTCAATAAGCAAGGTGGAAAGTGGTTGAAGAAGATAGCACACACACACACACACACACACACACACACACACACGACACCACACCACACACACACAAGTGACATTGACCAATATGACCTCTTACCATTCCTTACTGAGTAGCAGGTCTTTAACCCTGGCTGATGTGCAGGGTGAGAATCCGTCTTCCTCTTTTCTCTGCCCTTTTCTCCACGAAGTCTGGTTTCAGAGGGACACTCCCTGGGGGAAAGAGCAGAGTTCATTCACTAGCTGTCCAATGTCATATGACTCTAGGGATGAACAGAGTGGTCTTAACCTCAAAAATGGAAGTGGGTGCCTGTGAAAGCGGACCTGGGATGCAAGTCTTGCCCAGGGTTGCTTCTCCTTTCATTTCTGGATACTGCTAGCAGACGGCCCCGGCACTGTAAGGGCAATGGGAGTGTGAGCCACAGCCCTCTGTGAAAAAGAATTCACTGCAGGCTCATGGAGACACAGTGTGGGGTTAGCTTCATGTGTCAGCTTGCTATAAGCTATCTCAACTGATATGAGACACTCAATTTCAGAATTATCTAGATCAGGTTGGCCTGTGGCATACCTTGAGAGAGATGCTCTAAGTTGGGTTAATTGAGGTGAGAAAACTCATCCTGAATTTGGATGGCAACAGTTCACCGACAAGGCCCTATACTGTGTAAAACTTATTTTGTGTATGGGGGAGTGGTGGTGGCAGGCACCAAGGAGGCCCAAAGAGGGTGTTGGATCCCCTGGCATTGGAGTTATAGTTGTGGATGAACCAATGTCGGGGCTGGGAACTGAACTCAGATCCCTTTAAAGAGCAACAAACTCTCTCAAGCACTGAGCTATCTTTCCAGGCCCCGCTGGGCTGCATCATAGAGAAAATTGGCTGGGATCAAGCAGGCAGATAGCATGGGTACATTCATTTCTTTCTGTACTTGACCGTGGATGTGATGTGACCAGCTGCTGGAGTTCCTGCCTGACTTCCCCACTGTGATGTGCTATATCTTAGAATCGTGAGCCAAGTAAGCCCCCTCTCTCCTAAGTTGCTTTTGGGCAGGATCTCTTCTCACAGCAAGAGAAATGAAGTCGGGGAACCTAGAGAGCACTGGGGAACCGGGTGGCGGGCAGGGGGAAGGCAGGAGGGCCAGCTGCACTTCACGGGATGACCTGTTACTGTAGCTTGATGATCAGTGTTATGGTAAAGAGAAGCCTGAGGTCACACTGTCTTCATGTTGGCTGAAGCAGGGATCTGGGTGGCTCTGGGGAGGCACAGGATGAGGCCAGATGAAGTCAAGAGATCAGTGCTCACTGGGCAGGTGACCTGAGCTGAGCTCAGAGGTGGACAGAGAGGTGCTCAGGCTTCCAAAACAGACGATGATGTGGCTGCCTCCCTGCCTGGGGCTGTAACACCAGCTGACACCACAGGTCTGGGTGCTGCTCAGCATCCATCCCAGCATCTCCCCTTCGAAGAGTCTCCTCATTTCCTTGATCAGAATAGCCTCTTTTCCACTGCGGCTATAGCTTAGTGGGTAGAGTGCTTGCCTAACGCGTACCAAGGTCCTCAGGTCAGCTCAGAGCACTGCATAAACTGGGTGTGTTGGGTGTACCTGTACTCCCACGTGACAAGGCTAGCCTTGGTTACATGAAACTCTATTTCAAGAAAGGGAGAGAAGGAGGGAAGGAGGAAGGGAAGAAGAGAGAGAGATGGAGGAGGGAGAGAAAGAAAAAGAGAGAGAGAGAGAGAGAGAGAGAGAGAGAGAGAGAGAGAGAGAGGACAATCTATCCATCTTCCTTACTGTCAATCAGTCTATGACAGTCCTACAAGGAATCAGAACTGGCCCAGCAAGGAGAGCTGTTGCTATGGGTGTGACCCCTGCTGGTGCTAATTCCCTCCAAAGACACCCCTCTAAAAGCTTTTCTTCCCAGCAGCTTGTGCTGACCAAGTCATTCCTGCCACCTGACCTTGGGCTGCTTAGTTTCCTGCCCCCTGCTGTGACCTGCTCCTTTCCTTCCTAAGCTCAGTTCTTTCTGTCAAGTGGAACTCCCCAAAACAATTGCAGTAATTTCCTTTTGTCAAGTTAGCTAAATTTCATTTCTGTTGCACATATTTACACTCTGCTTGAGGGACTTCCAGGTTCTGGGAACCTCTCTCTTCCTGATCGATCACCTCTTAGGTTCACGTGCCTGGTGACTCTGGACTTCCCTTGGCTTTGTCTAAGGAACCCCCTCTACCAGTCTCCCATCAAGGTACTGGAGGTTCACCAGGAAGTGGGGCTCAGAGTACTGAGCAAGTATGTTGAGCCACTCCCCAAGAATTTATTAAGTACCCAATTCACAAACCAACATTATTGATCTTTTGTTAAGAGTTCCCAATTTCTGAAAGAAATGTGTGTGTTTGTATGTCCATATGTCTTTAGGAACATGTGTTTGTGTGTGGAAGTCAGAGGAGATCCTCAGGTGTCTATCCATATTGTTTCTGAAGAGAGCATCTCCTGCTGACTTAGAACTCAGGCTGCTCTTCCAAAGGTCATAAGTTCAATTCCCAGCAACTATATGGTGGCTCACAACCATCTATAATGGAATCTGATTCCTTCTTCTGGTATTCATGCAGACAGTGCTCTCATCTATGATAGATATAGATAGATAGATAGATAGATAGATAGATAGATAGATAGATAGATGTAGATCTTTGAGCCCCATTCCTATGGCTAGGATCTTCCTTACCTCTGGAGGATCAACAGAAGCAGAGGCCATGTTACATTAATACTGAGGAACTAGGGAGTGAATTCCCAGCATCCTTTGTTAATAGGTAGGGCCTGGGACCACTGGAAACACCACACTTCCTTAAAGGAGAGGTAAGAAAGGGGGCAGCAGTTGGTCCCATCTACTCCTCAGGCACAGGCAGCTGGAATGGCAGCCACAGACTGTAGGTCCTGCATGCTTCTAGCCCCCATTTCTCATGCCTGTTTCCTCCATCTGACTGGAAATTCTGATTCCCAGTGATCTTCTGGTCATTTCCTTCTCATCTTAAATTAAATTATTAGTTAAATTAATTATTAATAATTAAATTAAATTATTCCTTTTGATGTTATTCACAGTGTATTGCCGGTCAGCACATGAGAGCTACAGTGAGTAAGGCTGGAGGAGGCAGTACAGTGGTAGAGTGCTTGTCCATAGAGGCTGAGAACCTGGCTTCCCTCTCTGGCACTGCAAAAAGAAAAGGGAAAGAGGAGAGAAGAGGAGGGGAATGGAGTGGAGGGAAGGAGGAGATGGGAGGAGAGGAAGGGAGGGGTGCAGATAAATTTTTCTTTGGGCAACCAGCTCACAAAAAATGGCACGGAGGCTTATTAATTATGGAAGCTCAGCCTATAGCTTAGGCTTGTCCCCTAGATCTTATTAATTAAATCAACCCATTTATATTAATCTATGTTTTGCTTTGTTTTGTTTTTTATCTCTCTTCCATCTTGCTCCTCTTGCTTCCTCTCTCTGGTGTCTCTCCCGTTCCTAGATTCATCTCCTCTTCCTCTTTCTCTGCCTGGAAGTCCAGCCTAACCACTTCCTGCCTAACTATTGGCTGTTTGTTAAGCCAATCACAGTGACATATCTGTAATAAAATATCTCACAACATTTCCTTCTTTTTGTCTAAAAAAAGAAAAGAGTTTTAACTCCAAAATAGTGAAACTATATAAAATAAGAACAGTTATCAGGTGAGAATTACATTTACAATATCCAGTCCATTTGTATTTGGCACTTTTGGAGAAATTATTATATATCTTACTAAATTTTTAGACTTCCAATAATTTTTTAGATAAGCAATTATGTCTCTCATCCTTAAAAAATTTATATCTCTTTTGTGAGTTTCTTTTTTGAATTTGGTAACAAGGAACACTGCAACTATCACTATCTCATCTTCAACCCCATCAGAGACATGTGAAGGATATAATACTACCTGAGTAAATAGGAAGTGTAGAGCAAACAACTTCCACAACTATAGAAATGACAGAAACATCTGGCTGCCTGGTCAGTCACCCAAGCTTTCTTTGCAACATTGGGATATCCACCTTTAGCCTACACACTTAGAATCTCTGACAAACTTTTCTGTAAAGCAGGAATTTTAAAGGACTGTCCTATCTTGTCTAGACAAAGTTCAGCAATCACTTTTTGTATGTGGCTCTCTTGTCCAGTTTGGACAGCATATTATCCACAGTCAAAACAACTTTGCCACAATTAAAGCAAACTCCAAATGGAGGTTCTTTGATACCCATAATTCTTTGAAGTGAATTGGTGCTTCCAGGAGCAGATGTGTCTCACTGTCACAAAAAGCCTTATGTTATTAAAATATTTTAAATAACATACATATTCTATAAGTGTTTGAAGTGTTTAAAGGTCATCTATTTAAAATATCTCTGTTTGAGCATGAAAACATACCTAACATGACTACAGGTTTGATTATTACAGACAACTGTTTACTAACCTGTATTTCTTAATTATACATTATATTTTTAAATGAGCTGCATAGGTACAATACCTTAAACAAGAATATAAATATATATACAGTATAACAAAACTAAGCTTAAATTTCTATCAATATACAAAAATCCATACCAATGTAAAATATTTGAGACTAGTTGTTGTTCAAAAGTAGACTCAACAATTAACTCTTTTATCTCACCATTTCTATACTATATCCCCCCTTTTCTCCTTCAGAAAACAATCCCTGAGTCTAATCTCCTTTGTTCAGCTTTCTTCCTGACCATGACAAGCAACAATTTGTAACCAACCCTCCTAAATGATGACAAACATCCATAACCCACTGAATGACCAAAAACCATTTACACTACCTCTTGGGATTGCTGGTGTCATGTTCTCTAAACTGCTACCTTGTCTGGGAGGTGAGGGCATCTTTGGGGGACCCTGAGAAAATTAAGATAGTGGTCAAGTCCTGGAAGATAGAGCCATAATATTTGTTATCCAATCTCTGTATAATAAGAAAGCACAAGGCTTTTCTGCAGTCCTGGCTAAAATAGTCTGTGAGACTGGACCACCTCAGCCAGCAGTCTTAAAGTTTTTTTGAATGCAGAACTCTGAAGAAACTGCAACAGAGGCACTCTGAGAGGCTGGATCACTTGGGATACCCACTTTCATTGATGTCTGCCCCCCTTGCTCTGAAAACACACCAACTTTCAAAGGAAAGATACATATACGCATTAACACAAGTATGGACTGTGTGTTATACACAAGCAAGTCAAAGACAATCTTTTGTTTTATGTTTGAGCAGGTAAAAAATATATATGACCTGTTTTGTAGTCTCTCTCTCTCTCTCTCTTCTTTCTTTCTTTTTCTTTTTTGTTTTAAGATTGGGTTTCCCTGTGTATCCCTAGCTGTCCTGGAACTAGCTTTATTATCAGGCTGGCCTTCAACTCACAGAGATCCACCTGCTTCTGCCTCCCAAGTGCTGGGATTAAAGGTATGCACCACCACTGCCTGGCTTTTTTTAAAGGTATGTAGTCAAAAATTTCAGGAGGTCTCCCTGAGTCAAATCTAATCTCAACTAACTTTGAAGGAGTCCGTAGCTTTTCATTTTCTATGAAAACAAAAACACAACCTCTCCACCAATGCAACATATTTTTGACTTTCATTCTGAATCTAAGAAATCCCTAAAGTATATAGGCTGGTTTAATTCAGCAGTCCCTTCCATACATAACTCAATGTCTCTCAGCAGTTGCTATTCACTCATTAGCATTCAAAAAATTCAAAGTCAACAAAACACCATACAGGATCCAGGCTCCCTGTATATTTCCCCTCTTTATGTGGCTTATTTTTATTACTTTCTCTCTGAAGACTTTACTATTATTTTAAATATATTGACTTTTTTTCTATGATTGTCTATACCCATTTTTACTGTACTTGTTTAAAAGTTTTTCTCAGTTTAGACTGCTTAACGAAGTACCTGCAGCATTCTCTGACCACATGAGACAAATCTTAAAGTGCCATGTTAGCCACCATGTAGCTCAGCTTAGCCCGTGGCACTGGTGTGTGGTGCTGGTAGCTGGCTCCGGCCTGCAGGTGGCAGCTGATGGCCATGCCTCTGTATGCCACTGAGCACCAGCCTGCCTGAGAGACTGCAGGACTAGGAAGCTACATCTGGCTCCTTATCCAGAACTTTCCTTAGCTTTCTAAGCTCTGTGTTTGGATATTTAAATCCCCATATTGCATGACATGTGTAGATAAATTTTTTTTCAGCTACCAGCTCACAGAAAATGACACAGAGACTTGTTAGTAATTATGAAAGCTCAGCCTATAGTTTAGGCTTGTTTCACTAGCTCTTATAACTAAAGTCAACCCATTTATATTAATTAACCCATTTATATTAGTCTATGTTTTGCCTCGTGGCATTTTACCTTTCTGCCACCCTACTCTTTCCTCTCTGAGTACTCTGGCATCTCTCCCATGCCTAGATTTATCTCTTCTTCCTCTCACTGCCTGGAAGTCCCACCTACCCTCTTCCTGCCTAGCTATTGGTCATTTAGCTTTTGGTCAAACCAATCATAGTGAGGTAACCTTACATAGTATAATAAAGTATCTCCCAACAGAGGGGAAGGGAGGAGAGGAGAAAGAGGAGGAGAGGAGAGGGGAGGGGAGGGAAGGGGAGGGGGAGAGAGAGAAAAAATTTTCCCATATCAACCATTAATCAAGAAAACTTCCCACAGCAGACGCGCTGACAGGCCAATCTGATGTAGGCAGTTCCTCAACTGAGTCTGCCTCTTCCCAAGTGTGTCTAGGTTTGTGTCAAGTTAACAAAAACCAGCCAGTGCAGAGACCCCATTCCTCAGTCTCACAAGTGGGTCCAGCCACTGCCCCAAAGCACGTGTGACTCAGGACAGCTAAGAATGCCCCTCAGTGCAAACTATAAATTTACTTAAACAATGAGACTTGTTACGATTTTTCTTAAATCTCAATTGCACTTCTCAAGTTAGTGTTGTGGACTACAATGTCTTCCTCAATGTCAGAAGATTGGCCCTATCACTTGATCTTTAAGCCCCATCCCGAGGTTGCACGCCACCCACCTCCTAGGAAAAGCAGCTCCATGGCCCAACCACCTCAGAAATGTATGCTGCACCCAGATTCTCCTTAGGATAAGCAACCCTGTGTTGGTACTTTCAGGGCTCCCCACTAAACTGGGAGCTCCCCACAGACAAGAAGCACAAGCTTCAGTACTTTACTCCAGTTCAGGCAGAACTACAGAGCTAAGGAACTTGAGAAATAGCTATGTTCCAAGAAGCAGCCACCATGAAACTTTCCAGTGTCCCCGGATTGTGTGTGCCCCAGCATAAAAGTCAGGAGGAGGAGAGGGCAGGCCCACTTGGTCTCTGAGACAAATCAGAAGGGGGTTCTGGGTGGGGTGTGGCAGCATTCACCTGTTGTGCCAGCACTGGGAAGGAGGGGTTGAGGCCAGCCTTGTCTACATAGTGAGTTTCCTGTCGGCCAGGGGCTACATAGTGAGACTTCGTCTCATAAAAAACAAAACAAAACAAAACAAAAACCATATGGGCATTCTGGAGACCCAAGACCTGTTTTAGTGCAACGAAAATGACCCCCAGGGCTGGGAAGACACCTCAGCAGTTAGGAGCACTTGCTCCACCATCATGAAGGCTGGGGTTCAGATTCCTGCACTCACACAAAAAGCCAGATGCTACTGCAAACACCTGTAATCTTGGTTCTGATGGGGAGCAGGGCTAGGGGGATAATAAGTGATTGCTAGCTTCCAGACTAGTCAAGAAAACCCAAGCTCCAGGGTTCTGCCTCAAAAGAATAGGCAGAGAGTGCTAGAGGAAATCTCTGACGCCCTCTTTTGGTGAGTGTAGCCCACACACACATGGATATCCTCACACAGACACACAGATGCACACATAAATAAATTTTTTTTTTAAGTTGAAGAAAATACAATCCCTTGAAGACTCTAAGGAAACATGCATTATCTCAAGAACAGCATACTTTCCCTGCCTGTGGGGGGATGGCTCAGTCAGTAAAGGGCTTGCTGCATGAACAGGAGGACCTGAGTTCAATTCCCAGACTAGTGTTTTGTTTTTTTTTTTTAAAAAAAAAAAATCCTGGGTGTAAGAGAGCATTTGTAATCCCAGGACTGGGATGCTGGAGATAGGAGCATCCCCGGGGCTTGCTGGCCAGACATCTTAGCTGGAAAATGTAAACTCAACGTAAATACAGGGTGGATGGCACTTGAGGAATGACAGCTAAATTGTCCTCCAACCTCCACATACATACACACATGCACAGGCACACCCCCATACCCACACACACGAATGTACACGCAAGAATCACACACTTTCATAGGGAACCTGAGCTATCAACTCATTAAATTAATGCAGAGGAGAGATATGAGGGTCTGACGCCCATGTCTGAGGCTGTGCCTCCTCTCTCCTCTCCTTGTCAGAAACAAATACACACAGATAGACTTTACAGCCTGTCCCCTTAGCTCCCCATTTTAAGCATTTTTGAGTGGGAAATAGATAATAGACAGTCCAGGAAGCTAGGGAAATGGCTCAGTTGGTAAAGTGCTTCTCTTGCAAGAACAAGACCCTCAGTTCAGTCCCCAGAACACATGTAAAAATGCTGGTGTAGTGTGTGTCCCTGTAATCTAAACACTGGGGAGGCAGAAGCGGCAGGTCACTGGGGCTGGTAACCAGTTAGTCTGGTCTTTGGCAAATTCAGTGAGAGCCTCTGCTTCGAAGAAACAAGATGAACGGCACCTGAGGAAAGACTCCAGAGACTGTTGTCTTCTTCAACACACACACCACACACACAAACACCTCACATACACACCACACACACAAACACCTCACACACAGACCACACACACAAACACCTCACACACACACCACACACACCACACACCACAGACCATACACACACATGCACCTACAAATACATATACCATACACATACACACCACACACACACAGACCACACACACACACCACAGACTATACACACACATGCACCTACATATACATACACCATACACATACACATACACACACACCACA
>NC_022013.1:10237262-10239023 GCF_000317375.1 Microtus ochrogaster | reverse complement strand
ACCATACACATATACACCACACACACAAACACCTCACACACACACCACACACACACACCACAGACCATACACACACATGCACCTACATATACATACACCATACACATACACACACACCACACACACAAACACCACACACACACACCACACACACACACCACACACACACACCACAGACCATAAACACACATGCACCTACATATACATACACCATACACATATACATACACAACACACACACAAACACCACACACACCACACAAACCACAAACACACAGACACCCCCCACATCCACACACACCACACACACAGACCACACACACACACAGACACATCACACACACACTGCAGACCACACACACACATGCACCTATATACACATACACCACACACACACACACATACACACACCACACACACCATACACACACCACAGACCACACACACACCACACACAAACACCACACACACCACACAAACCACATACACAAATCACACACACGCACATATATATATACACACACCACATACACACACCACACCACACACTACACACAGACATACAGACACACACATCACACACACCACATCACACACACACACCACACAAACATACAGACACACACATCACACACACATACACACACACCACACCACACCACACACACACCACACATACCACATACACAGACACACACACCACACACACCACATAACATACACATACCACACAAACACTACATACACACCAAACATAGCACACACACAGACACCACACACACATCACACACATACCACATTCACACACGCCACATCACACACACACACCACACAGACATACAGACACACAGATCACACACACACACACCACACAGATATACAGACACACACATCACACATACATACACACAAACCACACCACACACACCACACATACCACACACAGAGACACACACACCACATAACATACACACACCACACAAACACTACATACACACCAAACATAGCATACACACAGACACCACACACATACCACACACACACCACACACACCACACACACCACACACACACCACACACGCACCACATACATACCACATACACACACCACACATATACACCCCCCACACATACCACATACATCACACACACACCACATACACACACACCACACATATGTACACACACATCACACCACACAGCTTGAGCCCCGCCATCATTTTGCCTGACCCTACTTCTTTCTCTTGTATGAGACTGAAGACTGGGGACTCACAATTCTGGGAACTGTACTGAGGATGGCGAAACCATGTAAAACCCAAATGCAGAGTTTTGTTGTTAGTCCACCAAGTTCCCAGGCTATTATTATCCCTCTTGTGCCATCTCGGAGAGCAGAGTAGAGTTGGTTGATGATGGTTGTGCAAAATAATTACAAACAAGGAGGGAAGCAAAAAGTCCTGATGCAGAGTTTTGAAGAGCTGGGTGGAGGGAGCTGAAGTCATTGCATTTCGGTGCGCTCCATTCTGAAACGTGTTTTTAGAGAGCCGATCTCCCAGGACAAGAAGGGGGCAGCTACAGTCAGCACTTGCTGAGGCAGGCTGGACTACATGCTGACTCAGATTCCTCACTGCTATTCTATGTCATGTGATGTCATGGCCTGCAGAAGAAGAAAGCTAGCTATGTATCTGTCTGTCTGTCTGTCTGTCTGTCTGTCTGTCTGTCTGTCTGTCTGTCTGTCTGTCTATCTATCTATCTATCTATCTA
>NC_022013.1:10227867-10236330 GCF_000317375.1 Microtus ochrogaster | reverse complement strand
GGTTCCTGTCCTGGAACTAGCTCTTGTAGACCAGGCTGGCCTTGAACTCACAGAGATCCACCTGCCTCTGCCTCCCGAGGGCTGGGATTAAAGGCGTGCGCCACCACCACCCGGCTGGATGGCTCATTCTTTTTCCTGCTTTCCAAGCAGGTAACTGGTTTATAAATCTGTAGTCAGTGCTGAGGTTGTCCTGGAAACGCACCTGTGTACACAGCTCAGTGCGAGTGTTAGCTGGGACTGTCTTCCTCTCTTGCATAGGTTTTCCTGGGATGCTTGGCTTGTTTCTTCCCATTACTTTTATTACTATGAATCCACCCTTAAGTTTGACAGAATGCTCCATCAAATGTTTTTAGATAGCAAATACTAGGTTTCAACTAATCAGACATGCTAAAAACCTCAAGATTTTGCTTTAGAGAAGTCCCTCCTAAAGTATCTTAAAACTTGAGTTAATTTATTATTATGGATTTATTATTGTTGTATCTGTGTGCATGACGTGTGTGAGGGGTGTATGTTCTATAGTGTGCTTGTAGTGGTCAAAGGAGTCAGTTCTATCCTTTATGTGGGTTCCAGAGATCAAATTCAGGTCACCAGTCTTGGTAGGAAGCACCTTTATCTGCTGTGCCATCTTGCCTACCCTTCTCTATTGTTTGACAATCACATGTAAGTATAGAATGTATTATGATGGTATCCACCCCTGTTACCCTTTCTCATGCTTCTCCATTCTTGCTGACTCCAGTCTTCCCAGTGAGGCCCTCTTACGTGTGTGTGTGTGTGTGTGTGTGTGTGTGTGTGCGCGCGCGCGCGCACAGCATTTCACAGCACCCCTCTCCACTCTCTGGCTCTTACCCATATCTCTTTATACACCATCTAGATACCATCCTTTAAAAAGCAGTTTAAAACATGTATTATGTATGTGAGAGGTGCATGCACGTCACAGGACATGCGTGGAGGTCAAAGGGTAACCTGAGGAAGTTGGTTCTCTCCGTCCACCATGTGGGGTCTAGGGATTGAACTCAGGTCATTAGGCTTTACCCACTGAGCCATCTCTGGCTCCAGACACTGCTTTTAGTTTAGTATCTAAATTAGGTGCTGAGTTTTCTTATTGGTGAGTTTTGAAAGTTCTTTTTTACACACACGGTCTACAGAGATTTTCCTCTTAGACTTGCCTTCTTTTTTACTATTTTTTTTTTACTCTCTTCTAAGTTTTAAAAAATGGTAAAGTCAATGGTCCTGCCACAGCCAGGATCTGTGTTGATATCCATGACCCATGTTGTCACCAAAGGCCACAGTACCTGAGGTCTGGACTGCTACCTGTGGCCAAGTTGGTGTACAAGGGCCATAATACTGCCTGGGCCACGATGATCTGCGTAGCCTGCGTTGCTATCCCGGACCTTGATGACATCCCAGCCTGTGCTGCTGCCAAAGGTCATGTCAGGGTCCCTGGCCCTGTAGTATCTGGGGTCTGTGTTGGTGTCCATGGCTTCGGTAACCACTGAGGCCACGTGAATGCCTGGGGTCTGGTCAGCTACCTGAGCCCATGTTGGTGTCTAAGAGCCATACTGTTGCTGGGGACATGCTAATCTGAGTGGCCTTTGCTGCCACCCAGGGCCATGGTGACATCCAGGCCCGAGGATCATGTCTAGATCAGTGATCTTGCTGCAACTGGGGTCTGTGTTGATGTCCAAAGCCTGTGTTAGCACAGAAGGCCATAGGAACCATACATGTTGAAATTCAAGAACAGTGCTGAGCTGGCCCTGCCCTTCACAGGCCCTGGGATAACTGGCCTTGCCCCTCATTGGACACTGCAGCAGAAGAGCTGGCCTTACTTCCCATTGAAGAGTTGTTCACCAAACTCTGGAGGGATGGCCCCACCCCTCACTGTGAGCACGGGAGAACGGGCTCTAAAGCATGGGCATAGGAGAGCTGGCTTTGTCCCTCACCCGAGGAGGGTAGTCCAAGGAGCCCGAACTGACTACCCAGGCCCACCTCCTGCGCCTTGGGTTGGCCCACGCTAACATCTACCCCATCTATGGACCTGCTGGAGCACATGAAAGGACTGGTCCTGCAGAAGGACAGCCCCAGGATCGCCATGACTGGGGACGCAGCAGGATATCTGAGAGGAGTTTCAATGAGGCTCCAGTGATGATGTGAGCCAGAGGCCAGAGACCTTGGACCAGACCAGACTCACTGCAATGAACATTAGCAGGTGGGGCTGATTGGACAAAAGGGTGAACTATGAGTCACACCTCAGCTCCCAAAGCCACTGTGACGAAGAAGAGTTGGGGAGGTAGGCAAGATAAAGAATGGAGGTGTTTTGTTTGTTTTGTCTTCAATAAGCTTACAATGAGGACTACTGAGAACTCAAGAGCAATGGCAATGGGTTTTTGATCCTACTGCATGTACTGGCTTTGGGGGAGCCTAGGCAGTTTGGATGCTCAACTTACTAAACCTGGATGGAGGTGGGCGGTCCTTGGACTTCCCACAGCTCAGGGAACCCTGATTCGAGCTGATGAGGGAGGAGGACTTGATCAGGGGAGGGGGAGGGAAATGGGAGGCGGTGGAGGGGAGGAGGCAGAAATCCTTAATAAATAAATAAATTAAAAAAAATAAAAAATAAAAAAAGAAAGATTTTTAGAGAAAACATTTCAGGAGTGAGGGGCAGACACGCAGTGACTGGGAAGTGACCAGGATTGGGGTGCATGATGGGAATATTTCCAGACTCAATAAAGAATTATAGTGTGTGTGTGTGTGTGTGTGTGTGTGTGTGTGTGTGTGTGGTGTATGTATGTATGTATGTATGTATGTATGTATGTATGTATGTATAGTACTAAAGACAAATCATATGGTTGTTTCAGATACAAAAAACCCCACAATCTAATTGATACTCAACAAATTTGTTACGAAAGGAAAATTCTTTGACCAGTTAAAAGGCATCTCTCAAAATTTGCATTAAATATCACACAACATGATAATGATGAGTGTTTTCTCCCAGCGTCAGACTCAAGGCAAGCGTGTCTAGTTTTGCTATGTCTACCAGAGGGCCTGGCGATGCACTGAGACAATAAAGTCAAGCAGAAGCAAACTCTTGTCTGGGCTAGGACCCTATAGAAGCAAAGGCACGCTTCAGCGGCAAGCAGCTGTGGCTGTTGCCCAGGTTCAAGGCATCTGTGAGAGTGAGTTGCCATCAACTCGAAACAGCCTAGAATCACCTTGGAAGACAGTCTCAATGAGAAATTGTTTTCCTTAGGTTAGTCTGTGGGCATATCTGTGTGTGTGTGTGGGGGGGGGGTTAATGTCTTGGTTGCCTTAATTGAAGCGGGAAGCTCACCCTATATGTGAGTGGCACCTTCTGGTATCGTCTCAGATAAATGGACAAGGAAGAAAAGCTTTGCTCTTTTACCTGCTTGTCCTTCACTCTTGCTGGCAAGTTCATCTACTCTGTTGCTGCCACCACTAGTTCCATCATATTAGAAACTGTTTCCCATAATGACTGAACAGCAGAGGCTCTCCAGGAATCCTCCCGGCCAGCCGCCATTGCCAGACTGGGACTGCCGTGACCTCCAGCCACATGAACCAATCAACCAGCAGATTCTCAGTGTCTCCAGTACGGGTCAGTCACTGTTGGCATAACCCAGACCATCTACCTGACTGCGTATTACAGCTTGTGCAATGAATCTTTCACTATCTGTCCTAGGGTTCTGTTCCTTTAGAGAACTGTGTATCTGTGAAATATTCAATGCAGCTGGGCTGGTGTGATGGAGATTTGCCCACGTGACTGATAGTCCTCTGCTCACAGCAGCCTAGGTGGGGGTTGGAGGCAGGGAAGAACTTAAAATCTATCAGTTAGGGAGTCATATTGCCCTGACCGCCCCCCCCCACCATCTTAGCATAGTTAAAGGAAAATCACACATTACCAAGGGTATGCACAATCGAGACCTCCATTAAAAAGACACTGCGGTCGAATAATGGTTATTCTCGGTTCAGGTGGTTTAGTTAAAACAACAGGGACCCTGATGCTCAGCTGCCACATGGTCATCGCCAGTGGTCTAGTCAGCAGCTCAGTGGTGCCATCAACACAGCCTCTCTGCTGCTGGATATAGCCATAAATACTGATGCTTCCTTAACCCCACACAGGGAGAGTGGCCTGCACTGTACCCCATATTGGGTCACATGGCTATTTCTGACTGTAGCTAAATCTGGAAGAGGATGAGGAATGTCAGTTACTTCAGGTGCGAGCCTCAGGCCTTACCACTGTGAAGGAACGAGGGCTTCTGGGCATACCGGCTGTGCAGGCCAGGGGCACCATGGGAGTACTCATGGAGGCAGCTCCCACAGAGAGAAGGGAATGCAGATGGTGAGGATCTAGACTTGAAGGCAGCGAAGAGGACAGTTTAATGGTGTAATATCTGAAGTGATCATTCCCAAAGAAATTACTGTTGCCAGCCTATATAATCACAGACCTAAGAAGCTAAAAGTAGATAAAAGAACTGAAATATAATAAAAATATTAGGAAAATGTGAGGAGGTTGACAACAAAATTAAAATGCAATTGCAGCTTCTTAATGGAAACAGTTATCAATTTGAAATATAATACTTATACTATAATAAGCCACCTCACTAGTATTGCAAACAGAGATGAAATACCTAACGATAAATGCAACAAAAAAAAAATCAAGCCTCAACACATGATGGCGAATTAATGATTTGGACAAGAAGACCCAATGCTAAGATGCTGTCGACTGCCCCTAGATGAATTTATAAATTTAATATAAGTGCATTAAAAATGCTATCAAAAGCGTTTTGTGTGTGTATAGCGCGTGTGTGTGCACGTGTGTAGGCCAAAGGACCTGAAGGTGTCACTGTCCAGAACACCGTTGACCTTAGGCAAAAAGGGGACAGACTTCAGAAAAAATAAACTTTTTCATAAATTACAGTGTGGCAATTGGTCAGCAACCTGGTGAATCAGCTGCAGTTGCAAAAACTGACAGAACCAGAGGGAAAAGTGACCTGTTTTAATGGTTAATACACATGTTATTGGAGTAGGAAAGAATGTCTAAGCAAAACCCATAAACTGTTTGACCATATCAAAGTTCGGCTGACCAGAAAGGGAGATGCAAAGTTTTGTTTGAAAAAGACAAATCAAGAACAAATTTTTTTGTTATCATTCTTTTTTATTGATATCATTGAGCTCTACTTTTTCTCCGCTCCCCTCCCTGTTTCTCTCCTCCCCTTCTACCCCCACCCATGGTCCCCATGCTCTCAATTTACTCAGGAGATCTTGTCTTTTTCTACTTCCCATGTAGATTAGATCCATGTATGTCCCTCTTAGGGGCCTCATTGTCGAGGTTCTCTGGGATTGTGATTTGTAGGCTGGTTTTCTTTGCTTTATGTTTAAAAGCCACTTATGAGTGAGTACATATGATATTTGTCTTTCTAGGTCTGGGTTATCTCACTCAATATGGTGTTTTCTAGATCCATCCATTTGCCTGCAAATTTCAAGATGTCATTGTTTTTTCTGCTGTGTAGTACTCCATTGTGTAAATGTACCATATTTTTCTTATCCTTTCTTTGGTCAAGGGACATTTAAGTTGTTTCCAAGTTCTGGCTATGACAGACAAAGCTGCTATAAACATAGTTGAGCACATGTCCTTGTGGTACAATTGAGCATCCTTTGGGTATATACCCAACAGTAGTATTTCTGGGTCTTGAGGAAGGTTGTTTCCTAACATTCTGAGAAATCATCACACTGATATCTAAAGGGGCTGTACCAGCTTGTACTCCCACCAGCAATGCAGAAGTGAATGTGTAAATGGACATTCTTTTGACTGAAGTTCTCGGGTGTGTGCTTCTTAACTTTTTTGATGAGCAACTTGTCTATATGTCTAAGAAAGAATTTATGTCATAGGATTTTGGATATGCTTTCAAGGACACTCATGAAGCAGTGTTCACAAAGACAAAACACGGTCTCCTCTGCTCCTGGGCAGATGCTCAGTCCAAGACCCTGGCCTATGCGAGGACCTGGCCTCTTCTCAGGCAGGGTCAAACCTGGTATGGTCTGGAACAGAGAAGTTGATTTTTCACTGTTGATTTTCCATTTCAACACAGTTAAAAATGAAACTGTGGACTTGGAAGCCCATCATTTCCAGAAATAAAATTCTGCAGACTCATAGTTGGGTTTCACACTTCAAGAGTCAAACTTTAGAGAGAACAGGGGACAGAGGAAGTAAGGGTGGCCCCTTGTGAGGTCAAAGAACATCTGGAAGTCTCCTCTGCCATAGGTGCCACAACCCCTTGGCTCTTTGGTAGTCAGCAGTGAGGGGGGAGTGTGTCTCCCTGACCCCTAGTCTCTAGGAGGCTTCTAGTCTGGCAAGGGGGCAGGCAGCCATGCAGCGTGACCAAAGAGCCCAGATGGTCTTAGTGCTCAGAGCGGAACGAGTTCCATCCATCTGCATTGGCTTCTCCTTCCAGTCAGAGTGAGATGGTCACTGAGATGTTCACATTTGGATAGTGCAAGACAGGGTATGGGAGTGAGGGTGTCTGAATTGGGGGCCAGAGTGACAGAATCAGAAAGGGGTATCAGTGGGCAGGGGTCGGGGGGTCAGAGTGTGGTAGTCAAATGAGATGTCCAAATTCAGATAGTAAGAGTGAGGGTGTGGGAGTGAGGGTGTCTGAGTTGGGGGCCAGAGTCCGGGGTTCAGAAAGGGAGGTAGCAGTGGGGTGGTCAGAGGGAGGGGATCAGAGTGGGGGGATCAGAGTGAGGGGATCAGATAAGGGGGTTAGCAGTGGGGGGTCAGAGTGAGAAGTTCAGAATGAAGGGGGTCAGAAAGGGGGTAACAGTGGAGTGGTCAGAGTAAGTAGGTCAGAGTAGGGGATTAGAGTAAGGGGGGCCATAGAGAGGTGGCCAGAGGGAGCTAGCCTATCTCTGCTGGGGGAATCTCCCTTGTGGGTCCCAGGGCACCAGTACAGACTGACTAGGACTGTCCCTGGGGCTTGTGAGCACCGGGTGGTTATGGCCCTATGAACCAGGCACATGGGCAGAAGAGATCTATGCAAGCCCCTGTGAGGCAGAGGTCTTGTTTCCATTGCAGAGGGGCTGAGTCTCGAAGAGAAGTCAGAAATGACTGTGGCTTCATAACTGTTTAGTGGCACAGCTGCTGCCCAGCCTCAAATCCCATTGATGCCATGGGTCACAGAAGGTGGTGGCCAAGCTCTGGGGAACAACCATGACTCTGAAACATCCTCCTGGGGCAGGATAGAGGACAAGAGGAATCATGGGGACGTTGGAAGGAAAGGGTCATTCCGACAGGTAATGCCCAGATTGGTATTTACCAATCCTGGTAAAGCCCAGCTTGTCCCTGAGACAGCACATGCTGTCCTAAAGACCCCTCAACCCAAGACAATAAATGGGCTGTTCTTACTTGTCATGCAAATGACCTAAAACCTTAGTGATGTTGAGTCCTCTCTCGTCCCTAAGTCAACGATGCCCTTCATAAAACCATCTCACGGCTTTTTTACAGAGAAATTCTTTAACTCCTCGCCTTGTAGTAGATACACTCTGTATGCACTGGTGGGAGGACTCGGAAACAGCCCTGGTGAATGGCCAGAGTGGAGGCATCATTAATAATTTTAGGTTTGCCTAAATTAGCATTTCCTAAGCATTGCCTGTTGACCGCCATTATCAGAATCACCTCAGCACTCAAGGACAGATTCAAGCCTGACCTACACACCTGTGTTCTCCTACAGGAAGCCCAGATACCTTGTTGCCTGACTACAGCCTGCTGAATTCGTCCAGAAGTGCATGAGTGTTCAGTCTCCCCCTCAGTGGAGTAATATAGTACGGAGCTGTATTGTTTGGATGAGTGTTAGAGCATTGTTGACGCACCAGAAAGCCATGTCCACATTAATGCCTGTTCTGAATACATCACAAGAACCCACAGTTTGGAGGAAGTCGAATGAACAGTTAAATGGCACTCTGACCTCTTCCTCCTCCTTGCCCACTTCCATCCTAATGAATGAAACCAGCTGGTCACCAGCCTCTGAGACCTAAGTGCTGTCTCTATGTACATCTTTTCTAAATCTTGAAAAACTTCTCTGCACCTGGTCCCAATTTCCCAACCTTCTCTCTGTTCAGTGACAAACAAGATCTCTTCCCCTTTGGATTTCTACCGCCATTATCCTAGTTCATATTATGAGGGCTAAAACATATGCTGTCTTCCTTATTTTTAAGCAATATCATTTTTCATTTGTTAGTATATTTTAGAAAGACATATTAAAGGTTATCGTACATAAACAAAAAGCTACACTCTTTGAATAATGTTAAAGAAGGGGGAAGGGTGCTTCTTAGCAGTTTTTAAGAAGATCCATAACCCACGAGCCACCCAAACCCTGCACACACCCACAGTGAACCCTGCACACACACACAGTGAACCCTGCACACACACACACACACACACACACACACAGT
>NC_022013.1:10221129-10225725 GCF_000317375.1 Microtus ochrogaster | reverse complement strand
ACCCTGCACACACACACACAGTGAACCCTGCACACACACACAGTGAACCCTGCACACACACACACACACACAGTGAATCCTGCACACACCCACAGTGAACCCTGCACACACCCACAGTGAACCCTGCACACACCCACAGTGAGCCCTGTACACACCCACAGGGAACCCTGCACACTCCCATAGGGAACCTTGCACACACACACACAGTGAACCCTGCATACACCCACAGGGAACCCTGCACACACCCACGGTGAGAACACTTCAGTACGACTAGTCTTTGGAAGCCTAAACCCACGTTCTCTGGAGTGGCTCTATTCTGCCCTTGAACACCTTTTTGTTTTTAAAAAATACGTTTTAATTGAAACAGAATTAAATCACCCTCTGCCCTTTTTTTAAAAGAATATTTATTTATTAAGGATTTCTGCCTCCTCCCCGCCACCGCCTCCCATTTCCCTCCCCTTCCCCCATCAAGTCCCTCTCCCTCATCAGCTTGAAGAGCCATCAGGGTTCCCTGACTTGTGGGAAGTCCAAGGACCGCCCACCTCCATCCAGGTTTAGTAAGTTGAGCATCCAAACTGCCTAGGCTCCCCCAAAGCCAGTATGTGCAGTAGGATCAAAAACCCATTGCCATTGTTCTTGAGTTCTCAGTAGTCCTCATTGTCCGCTATGTTCAGCAAGTCCGGTTTTATCCCATGCTTCTTCAGACCCAGGCCAGCTGGCCTTGGTGAATTCCCGATAGAACATCCCCATTGTCTCAGTGTGTGGGTGCACCCCTCGTGGTCCTGAGTTCCTTGCTTCTGCTCCCTCTCCTTTTGCTCCTGATTTGGACCCTTCCCTCTTCTTTGCCATATTGTAAAGTGCTCATGGTGGCCTTTGCTGGGATACTGGCACCATGCTGTATTGACCCCCCAGTCACTGGACTTGAGAGCCAAATAAGCCTCTTTTCTTTGTGCATTGCACATCATCAGATATTTTGTTATAGCAAAACAAGATGGAATAAAACAGCAGTTATATAAAGACTCAGAGTGAATCACGCCTCTTCTCTTTGAGCTTTATTGACAGGCCCAGGCTCAGAGGTTCCTGGAGGCTCCCAAACATTGCATATTGGCTGGACACAATATCTCCATAGCTACCTAAACTTTTCTCCAGTCTAGCAATTGTTCTAGATGTCTAGGTATGTCAAACCTATTTTTAGTGTACGACTGTGTGTAAGATATGTATGTTTATGTGTAGATGTACATGTGTTCACAATGTGTACCCTGTGTACCTAGACATGCCCATGAGACCAGAGGGCAGTATGGGGAATGCTCCTTGATCACCCTCCACCTTATTTACTGAGACAGGGTCTGTCACCGAGCCTGGAGTTCACAGGTTTGGCTAGCATGGCTGAACAATGAACTCGGGACATCTGCCTGTCTCTGACTGCAGTTCTGAGGTTGTAGACACATGCCACCATGCATGGCTTTTACATGAGTCCTGGGGATGAAAACTCAGGTCTTGATATCATTCAGCAAACATTTCACTGACTGAGCCACCTCTCCAGGCTCTGTATTCGACCTTTTAAGAGTGTGACAAATGTCATCTACAAAGTTTACAATTGAGAACTGCGCAGTTGAGTTACGCCCCCTCCCAAAAAAAGGAAAATAAACACCCCATATTATTTTAAACAAGTTGACAATTTTGCATTAGACCTCTTTTAAAACTAATCTGTGATCCCTGCAGTGGGTTGGACACGCCTGTACCTGGAGGCACAGACATTACTGGGTTACCTAAAAGGCCCCTATCTTTGTAGGAACTGGAGTCTTTCCAGGGCAGGGCTTTGGTAGCTACTGGGTTTTGTTGTTGTTGTTGTTTTGTTTTGTTGTTGTTTTTTTTCTGGGGCTGCGGGGGCCTTAGCCCCCTACACTGTGCCATAGTCATATTCTCTCATGCTCTGCCACAGTGGCTTGAAAAGCCACACAAAAAGATGGTAAAGAAAGACCAGGTCAGAACTGTCCCGCGGTCACTGCACCCCAGGACACTGGGAACAAGGAATCGGATGGTGGTACCTGGGAGGAGATGGATCCTGGTACCTCAGTGTTGGACTGCTGCCCTGGCAGGTACCCACCTGCTCTGGCTTGTCACCAATCTTCAGTGCTGATGGTGTACAGAGACTGCGGGAGGGGAGAGCTATTACTGGACAGTTAAGCAGATCCCTGGAATCCACTCTTTATACCCAGTGTCACTGCTCTGTCATTCATGTCCCCTCCCTAAGCTCTCACTCAGTAGCAAGGCTTTGTCTGTGGCCCTGACTGTAGAGCACTCCGTTCACTCCGTTCCGTCCTCTTGACCCTCGACACCCAGTTTTGCTTAGCAGGAGAAGCTGGGAGAGAGAGGTGCTTTCTTCTGAGGTCCTCTAGTCTGTCCCAAGCATGATGCACCAGTGCCCTAGCCATGAAGAGATGGCTTATTGTGGTACCCAGTTCTCCCTCCTGCACCTATCACCTTGGAGGGCCACCTCAGATATTCAAGAGAACCTTCAGCAGGTATCCAGAAGCCAGAGTTGCTTCTGTCTCTTAGTCTGTCTGTTCCCCCCATCCCAGAACCCAGCTCTTCCAGGTGAGAGGTGAGTGGTATGACCTACCTGGGAACTTAGTTTATGTGCTTGCCTGTGTATCCGCAATGGAGACCAGAGGTCATTGTCGGGTGTCTTCTTCAGTCACTACCCACTTTGCTGATCTATTTACTTAGAGACAAGGGCTCTCACTGAAAGGAACTCACGAAATCATCCTGACAGACTCACCCCGAGCCCCGGGGATCCCCACTGCTGGAATTACAATAGCACAGCACTTTGCTTACCTTTTTTTAAAAACACGGTTTTGGGGTGGGAATTGAACTCAGGTTCACATGTTTGTGAGGTTCCCCTCCAGCACTCACCCCTGCGTTTAAGACAGCGTCTCTTATATGCCGGGGTGGTCTTGAACTGGATTTATAGCTGAAGATGACCTTGATCTTCTGGTCCTCCTTTCTGCACCTTCCCAGCACTGGAATTCCAGGCAGAAGCAGCTACGTTTAATGGTTTAATTAAGTGCAGATGGGCATTGAACTCAGGGCCTTGAGAAACGCTCTACCCCCTGAGGCACACATCTAATTCCTACCTAGGAATGTCTCTAGTCTCCTTGGTTGATTCCTTTTTACCCTAGAGTACCAACAGGCCCTTGAAAATGTCAGACATGTGAGCTACCCCCTCCACACACACACAGGGTGCCCTAGGCTCCTCACTTCTCCAGGAGCCTCAGTGGGGTTCAGGGAAGAGTTCAGGTTGCCTGTACGGGCTTATTCCTTGTGGCCTCACCTGCTGTTTGTCATTCAGCTCGGGCCTCAGACAGGACAGAGTGGATTGGCACTAAAGCAGCTGATTTGTATTCTGAGCAGAGTTTCAATGAACTGCGCAGAAGTCAAATCTCGAATTGTTCTTGTTTACTTTGAGCAGTGCTGAAGACTTAGGCTTGAGTCCATCCAAATTCCTAATGGGCCTACTGTCCCAATTACAGATGACGCATCTGGAGAGGTTCGGTGTCCTTCAGCTGGCCCCGGGCAAGAGACACTGCAGAGAGGTGCTGCAGAGAGGTGCTGACTTCACAGGGGACAGGCATTGGGCCAGGGAGTGACTTTCATGGGTCTTCTGTTCTCTCCTGCGGCGAGAACTTCAGAAGACAGCAGGACTCCACAGGGACAAGACTTTACAGTGGGTGGCAGTGGGAGGAGCCGTCATGGCTCCATGAGTAAGACAAGTCAGGCTAGTATTGGAGCGGGCTTTGTTTATGAGAGAGTCTCATGAAACAGAGGCCAGCTTCGAACTCCTTGTGTAGCTGAGGATGACCTTGAACCTCTAATCCTGCTTCCACCTCCCAAGTATGGGGATTACAGGAGCACACCACCACGCTCATTTTAGGGGGTGCTGGGGACTGAACTCAAGATCTTCTGCGTGCTAGACTACTCTCAGCCATGTCTGTGGTGTCTCACTTGATGTCTGGTGCGTGATCCTGCTGAGTGGAAAATATGGAAGGAAGAATAACTTTCGTGTTACCTCAGTCACCACGCCAGATGGCTAGTCTTGTAGGACATTGACCTAAGAACTTTGTCAGGGCCTGAGCAAAGCAAAAATGTCACAGCTGCTACAGGACGGCGATGCTCAACTCATTCCTGGAGGGACTGTAGAGAAGGGATCTGAATCAGCTTTCCGGGCATGGAAGCTTCCATCTCCAAACTCTAGCCCTGCCCTGGGCAATCCCCAGCTTTCTGACCCCAGGGTCCCCCGCCTAGACAGAAAAAGGAAGTTCTAGGCTTACTTAGCAGCCCAGCCCTCATGGGATGTTGGTGTCTTAGCCCTGCTGTCCCTATGGCCTAGGTCTTTACAGTGCATCTCTGGCTAGTGGGGACAGAGGAGTACTCAAGTCACGTTTGTTATGGGAATTCCAAGTGTCACCCGAGGCAACTCCTGGGGTCTGCATTATTAGAAAGGGTGATGTGGGAGTGTCATATATCAATCTGTTGATTTCATTGGTTAAGTAATAAACAAACTGCTTGGGCTCATAGCTTAGAACATAGGTGGGT
>NC_022013.1:10179426-10217974 GCF_000317375.1 Microtus ochrogaster | reverse complement strand
CAGAATTAGCCAGTAAGGGCTAGAGCTAAAGGGCCAAGCGGTGATTAAATGAACACAGTGTCCGTGTAATTATTTCGGGTAGAGCTAGCCATGTGGGTGGCCGGGTGCCGGGACGCAGCCCGCCGCTCCTATTTCTACAAAAGGGTAAGATGTAGGGTTGCTTGCCAAGTCCTCCTTGTCCTCTCTCCTACAGGGAAAAGACACACAGACATGCATGCATACTTACAGGCACACAATAGGAACGAGTGAGTAGCTGTGTTACATGTCAACATAGTTGTACACACACAAACCTATAGCTACTCTATGAGAAGTTGTGCTTTCTCTCTATGTCAAGAATATTGCCTGGGGCTATAAAAGCAGCTCAGCTCAGTAGAGTTCTTGCTTAATAACATTCTGGGGGATCAGAAGGTCAAGGTCATCCTTGACTGTCTACCAAGCTCAATGCCAGCCTAGGATACATAAAACCGTTTCAAAAACAAAACTTATGTGTTTCAGGAAGAGTTATTTGGGTTCAGAAATCCCCTGGCCGATACCCCAGCCATTCGAGGATTGTCACACAGGGTCAGCTTCGTGGCTTACCCAGACCGAAATTCTCTCTCTGGTAGGAGTCCAGAGAAACAATGAGTGAGCGGGTGGGAGCGCTCACCCTGCCACCAGATCTGCGTGTTCCCCATGCGACTGTGTCAAGTTTCCTTTAATAAATTCCAATCTGGCTCTGTCATCCTTGTCTTAAATGTAGTTATAATTTCAGCTGTCAGTTTATTTCCCAGAGTGAAAATAGCAAACAGGCCTTTAATGAATCAATCACCCAGTGCTATTGTGCAAACAGGAGGCCGAGAAGAGATGGCTAATATGCCGGGAAGCCAGTCTGGTTTCCCGAGCTCCTCGCACTGACGGCTGTCGTAGATGATGGGGACTCAGGCTGCAGCAAGATACATCCGGGTATTCATCGACATATGTGGGAACAAATACTTCTCTGAGGTGGCTGGGAGATGACTCGGTCAGTAAAGAGCTACAAGCATGAGGACCCGAGTTTGGATCCTCAATATCGACATAAATATGTCAGCATATGCTCCTGTAATTCCAGCTCGAGGGAGGCAAAGACAGATCCCAGCGGCTTGTTGGCCAGCTAGCCTCACCAGACTGGTGCACTGCAGGTTCATGAGGGAGAGAGACTGTCTCAAAAACAAAGAAACAAATACATATAACAACTGAGGGAGGCACCCAGTGTTGACCTCTGCCCTCTACATGCACATGCGTGTGTACATACATGAATATAGACACACACACAAAACTTGCTTCTGTCCCAAAGGGCCCTCACATTTCTCTCTGGAGCTCAATAAACTGCCTGGTACTACATTCAGTGAGCAGGAGTGTGCCAGGGGCCTTGTGCCTCCCTGAAGTGCTAAGTCTTTCTATGTCTGTCACCCTATAGGAGTGGTAGGGGGTGCTGTGTGAGCCCCAGGTTCTCTGATCACTGAACATGGCCAGGTGACACTACAGCTGTCCATGTCTCCCTTCTAGGATACAGAGTTAGATGGCCATGTCCTTCAGGGAGGGCGAGACAGAATAAAAGATTCTCTCCATTCATGAGTCAATGCTGATTCACGTTAGTGGACAGTACAATAGGCACATGACACCTTCGTTAAAGGAAATTCTGTTGCTGAAGGAGTCCTGGAAAGTCCACGGTCACTTTTAAAGGGCAAATGAGAAATGGAGGCATTCTCTCCCCAACTCCTCTAGTAGGAGGGAGGGGAGACTCAACGGGGACAGGGGATTCCGTCCAGCTGCAGGAATCTCGGGAGATGCTCAGGAAATAGGAAGTAGAAGCTGACTGAAGCAGGACTCCATAATGCAGCTTCCACGAGGTCATCATCTATGGTGGGGGTGGAACTTTGAGGTGGTGTAGCTGTTTGGGGGTCACCCACACTGCTGTGAGTAACCGCCTCCCCCATGTTCTGTAAGGTGGCCCAATAAACTCATTACCTCACCAGCTGGACTTGGGTGGAATCATTTACTTTGGTCTGTTGTTAGTACCCTATCTGGGACGAAAGGGCATTTGCTTACATCTCTCTAGGAAAAGTTTGTGCAACAGGAGGAGAGCGTTGAAGTGACTTGACGTCCTTGAGGCTGTCACTGGGGCTCAGAATCATCCAAACTTGCCTTTGGTTTCAGGGGATAATGGACGGCTCTGACTGTGGAGGCAGTGTCTGATGAATCCTCTTCCTACAGCTGGTGCTGCTTCCTGTGTCGGGCAGAATACATCCCGTCAGGCAACCAAATGCATTTCACAGGTTTGTTTCTCACTCAGGCCAGGGGTCCCTGGGGGTCTTCCCATTACAGACACGAAAGCTCTGGCTACCGAAAGTTAGAGAAGATGACTATTCAAATCTCCCTTATTCTGGAAGCCTCTGTCTTAAACCAGCACCTTTGCTTGCAAGCTTCATTGGTGGAATGGTCACATGGGTTGCACCTTATTGTGTGTGTGTGTGTGTCCATGTGCATGCTTGCACATGTATCATGTATGTGTGTGCATGTAGAGGGCAGAGGGCAACCCTGTTGTTGTTCCTCAGATGCTGTTCACCTTGTTTTTTAAGACTGGGACTCTCACTGGCCTGGAGCTTGCTGAGTAGGGTAGACTTGATGGCCAGTGAGTCCCAGAGACCATCCCATCCTGCTCTCCAGTCCTGGGGTCTTAAGCATACACCACCATGCCAAGCCTTTTCACACAGATTCTGGGGACCTAACTCAAGGCTTCACGCTCATACTGACTGCAGTGTCTTCCCAAAGCCTGCGTGAGAAGCTCCTGGGATCGACAGTCTCACTGTGTACCCAGACAGAAAAGGCTGGAACATTTGGTGAACAACATTATAGTACCCTAACTAAAACCCACTGAGTGTGGCTGCACGGACTGGTACCAACCACTTAGCCCCCATGAAGCTTGTTTTCCTCACTTACAACATTTTATTTTTTTCTGCTTTGAATGCTTCCTTCTTCTGCTGCCATGGTAAAAATAGCATACACACGGATGTATTTTTAAAGCCCAATGAAGCCCAGGGGGAGGGAAGGCTGAGGGCTGTCTATGCAGTCCCAGCAAAGATGCTGACTGGTTAAAGAGCGGCTGCCTGATCCCCGGATGGTGAGGACACAGGTGCTCTCCCATTCATATGACAAAAGAGGGTCCACAATGCTCTGCTACCCTGGAGGTGAAGGTGGGGAGGAAATGGGGCAGGAACAACTTTTCCCTGTGCCTTAACAAGAAACTCAGCAGTTCACGCGCCCCCACCCCAGTTTTGGTGGCTGAGGTTCAAGATCAAGGCACAGAAAACGCCTAGGCTTCCCCTGAGACCATTCTGAATTGGGAGGACTCCTCTCTCCTAGATTCGCCTTTGGTTTCTCCTCTGTGTCTGCCCATCCCTGACGTCTCTATGAATTCAAATCTGCTTCTAGGAGACCAGTCGACTGGACGGAGGAATACTCTAAAGCATCCATTTAAACTGCAATGCCTCTTTACAGGTTCTCTCTGTATATCCAATCCCATTCTGAGACTCTGGTGCTTGCGTGTGCACGCGCATGTGTGGCATGTGTGTAGTGGTGATGGTTCTTTCATCAGCATGTAACTCCTGTACTGAGTAGGCCCATTTTGCCTGCATGGGCAGCAGTCATGGAAATGAGTTTTGCAAATGAGAAGTATTTGTGGCCATGAGGCCTGAGGACCGTTCTCAATCCCTACCTTCCTGAGGAGTGAAGTCAGGGTTACTTATGGGCTAGAGAAGCAGAACCAGTTGAGGTAGGAAGAAAGGAGATTGCAAGTAAAAGGACACAATCCACAGTCTGCACATGCATTAAAAAGAAAATACGGTATAAGCAAATACGGCACATGCATAGCTGAAAAACATGGCGCATGTGCAAACAAATACTGCTTGGAGGGAGTGAGAAACGAAGCTGCATTGTTATTAAAGAGCCCCAACAAGGGGGATTTTACTCCCTGCAGTCAAAAGGTTGTTTGTGGGATGCTTAGAGAGTATAGCCAAACTTTACCAGCTGGACTCACACCTCAGAAACATCATCTACACCCATCGGCTTGACGCTGCCAACACAGTGTTGTCATCCACAGAGTTCACTGAAGAACCACACCACCAAATATAAGAAGTCATAAGAATATCTTACAGTGTTTTAAGTTTAGGATTTTTTGCTGGCCGCATTCAGAGTTTTTCTGGAGTGCACGTGGCTCATGAGCAAGAGCTTGGGCACATGTGCCAGCGAAGCTATTGGGAGCCCACTGCTCAGCTACCTGACTACGGGTCAGCAAAGCTATTGGGAGCCCACTGCTCAGCTACCTGACTACGGGTCAGCAAATCTATTGGGAGCCCACTGCTCAGTTTCCTGGCCTCTAAAATCATGACCAGAAAAACTGATCAGAGGCTGGAAGAATGACACAGTTGTTAAGAGCGCTTGCTGCTCTTGCAGAGGGCTTGAGTGTGGCTCCCGGCACCTACATCATGCAGTAGCCCTACTTCTGAGGGATTTGAAGCCCTCTTCCTGCTGACCACATGTGTCATATACACATAGACACATAAATAAAAAACAAATCTGCAGAACATCAAACAAACAAACAAACAAGCGGGGCCTGGCTCAGTGGCTGAGTGTACTTGCAGAGGACCCAGGATCCCAGCACCCACATGGCAGCTCACAGTTGCCTATCACACCAGCTCCAAGGGACCTGATGTCCTCTTCTGCCCCCTATGGGCACGAAGCACACACTGGGGGCAGATACGTGCATGAAGACAAACACTCATACACATGAAATAAAAATAAATAAATCTTATAAAACAAAAACAAGTGATCAAAAGCCAGGAAAGCCAGGGTTGACATTCCTTCAAACAACGGCTAACAGAGGCAGTTCAGCTGCTCAAAGAGAACATCCTTGTTCTCTCAGAGAGGAGACTGAACAGGAATCAAGAAGCGCTAGCTACCAGGGTCGCTGAGGCAGAGGGAGAAAACTACAGAGAGAAGACAATAGGAAGTGAAGGCAGAATAGACAGAAGGGAAAGTGGAGCCTACCAGGGTTTGAAGTGTATGCTTGCTGCAGGAGTCGGTGGGGCTCGGGTGTGTGTAAGGTGTCACTCTGAGGATCTACCCTCCAGTACCAACGCTGTAGATGACGGCAGGCATCCTCCACAGACAGCCAGCTCAAGCCACTCTGGCCAGTGACGGTTGCCAACGTGTTGTGTGCAGAGGGATTGGTGGGCTAATGAAGCCCAGTGCTGTGGAGTTTACTTACAGATAAACTTGTAGAAGATATTCATAATTAATTGTGTAGGTTTAAATGCTTAGGAAGGTTTATTTATAATCTTAACTGTAGTCTTTATATTCCGCTCACCTGAAGCAGAATCCTAATTTGGGGAAGTCGGCACGCCCTGTTCATTTTAGCAAGTCTTATCAGACCTGCCTTCCGCCATGAGGAACATGACATGACTTTCTGTCATCAGCTCTCAGGGGTCGATGTGCCTGGCAAAGAAAACTGGGTGCAGAGAAAGACCCTCCAAATGCAAAACAGCATGAAGATGATTTTCTCTAGGGGGGGAAATACATGCTCGGTAGTATCATGGTAGTATTTGTTTTGCAATCTGTTCTGTATGCTTAACTGTGCCCTCTTAATTTGTACCTTGGGCTGACAAGAGAGCCCATTGAGTAAAGGTGCTTGCTGCCAAATCTGGAAGCCTGATTTTAATGCCTGAGAACCTGATGGAAGGAGAGAACTGAATCCTAAAAGTTGATCTCTGATGTGTGCACACATGTATGGATGCATGTGTGCACATGTTTGCACACATACCCAATAAATAAATGTAATTAATGTTCATATGTCAAAATCCAGCTGCAGCACCTCAGAGCATGGCTTTGTTTAGGGACAGGGACTTTGTAGCGGGATGTGGCTCAGCTGGAGCTTTATCCAGTGTGCACAAACCCTGAGTTCCAACCTCAGCACCTCTACTGAGAAGGCAGAGGCAGGAGGATCTAAACTTTAAGGTCATCTTTGACTACACAGGGAGTTTGAAGCCAGCCTTGGCTACAACTGCCGCTTTGAGAGATGGGGAGGAAGAAATAAGGGGTTATGGTGTGGGCAGAACATGTCCTGATCCTTTGGAGAGAGCAAGGAGAGAGGCTTCATCCCTGTCCTCAGCCCTCAGCACCAGAAGGCAGTATGTTCTGGGTATTGAAGCTATCCAGTCTGAGGTTCTTTATTGTCACAGGCCTAGCAAACTGATACAGTTCCTGAGATCGAGGGACTTATATATAAGATGGCAATGGGTGGACAAGGGAGGCATTCAGAATGTTGCACTGGGCAGGCTCCCCTATGAGCAGCCCACAGGAAACAGTATTCTCTCTCTCTCTCTCTCTCTCTCTCTCTCTCTCTCTCTCTCTCTCTCTCTCTCTTTCTCTCCGTCTGTCTGTCTGTCTCTCTTAGGGAGGGGGCATATGTGGATGGGTGTATACACACATGTGCATGTGGAAGTCAGAGGTCAACCTTGGCTGTCACTCACTCTGATTTTTGAGCCTTGCTGGCCTGGGACTCACTGATTCAGTTAGGTTGCTTGGCCAGCAAATCCCAGACACCTGCTTGTATCACAGGCTTAAGTCATCACACCACCTAGTTACATGGGTTCTGGGGATCAATCCCAGGTTATCATGCATGCAAAGCAAGCACTTTATTGATGGGGCCATCTCTCCAGCTCTGCAAATAGCATTTTGAAAACATGTGATGCTCAGTCTCTCTCCAAGAAGTTATTCAAGTAAGCAAGCTGGGGAAGAGGATTTTCCTGGGCCTCCCTGTAGTTCTTTTTTTTTTTAAGATTTACTTATTTATTATGCACACAGTATTCAGCCTCCATGTATGCCTGCAGGCCAGAAGAGGGCACCAGATTTCATTACAGATGGCTGTGAGCCACCATGTCGTTGCTGGGAATTGAACTCAGAACCTCTGGAAGAGTAGTCAGTGCTCTTAACCTTTGAGCCATCTCTCCAGTACCTCCCTGTAGTTCTTTAACAGTACAGTGTTCCAGTGGGGCACCATCTGTTATGGGTTTGCTGCAGGTCCCTGGCAGCTTGCTCTGGGGTTGAGACCATGCAGCAGGTCCCCAAACCAAGGTGACTGGTCCCCAGCCATGTGGCAGCTGGCTGGTCCCTGGCGAGTGGTGTTGGCAGGTGGCAGCGACAAACGGATAGGCTTCTAGAAGGCTCTCCTGTTAGTTGATGCAGATTAGCTACATCTGTGTCCATAACCCCAGGGGATGGCTTGGTTGAAGCTTCCACTGTGCAATCCTGCAGATGACAGCTATACACATATTTTCTCCACCATCCCAGCTGTCCTGTCCTCTGTCCTCTGAGTGGTGAAGGCCTCTGCCTGGCATGGCCTCAAGAAGGACTTTGTCCAAGTGCTCACAAAGTAAGGATGGAGCAGTTTTTATTGTTATTGTCATCATTAATCCTTTAATTAAGGCCTCCTTTATTCGTGTCAATATCCTGCCCCTTTCTCCCCTTCCTCTCTTTGAAAGCACATCCATTGGGCTGGCTTCTCCAAGCTCTCAAAGCTCAGATTTTAATTAAAGTCAGTCACCAGCCTAGAATCTTTAATGAGCCCCTCTCCCATACTCTGTTGGAAATCAGAATTGCTGCTCTCTCTGTGCTGGGGTTTATTTAGCATGAAGACCTCACACCCGTTTTAAATACACATGGCTCCTGTCCTAGGTCTTCTTTCTTTGAGTTGCTATTCAGATGTAAAGCTACCCCCTCACATGTTTCATAAAGGGTTACATGGCCCATGACATTGCAAAAATTAAAATGGTGTCTATTAATTACTTCTCTCTTTGCTGGGACAAAAATGCCTGCCAGATAAGGGAGGAAGAGTTTGCTTGGCTCACGGTTTGAGGATGCACAGTACATCAGGTGCAAAGTTTCCAGTGACCTCACGGCAGTGACGGCCAGGAAGCAGAGAGTCATGAATGCTGGGGCTCAGTTCAATATCTCCTTTTTTTTTTCTTCTGAAATCCAGGACCCCAGTCCATGGAGCGGTATTGCCCAGTTAAGGAGTATCTTCCCACCTCAATTAATCTGATCCAGACAACCCTTTACAGGCATGGAAGGGGCTTGTTCCTGTGGTGACTGTGGACTTGGTGACATTGACAATCAAGACTCATGTGTGAAGCAAGAAAAAGCATAGGAGTGGGAGCTGCCTCATCCTGAGAGGACTCAGCCATTCAGCCTACATTACTGGAGTCTAAGGGTTCTCCAATAATGGGGAATCTATTCAGGTGATTGAGTCGTCCCATCCTTCTAGACATGAAGCCTGTGAGTGTGTGTGTGTGTGTGTGTGTGTGTAAGAATACATGCATGTGTATATGTGTGGTGTGCAGGGATGTGGAGGTCAGAGGTCAGTCTCAGATATCGTCCTCAGTCACTGTCTTGCTTTTTGAGACAGGGTCTCTCATTTGGCCTGAATCTCACTAATTCGGTTACATTGGCTGGTCAGTGAGTTCCAGAGATCTGCCTGTCTGTGTCTTCCCAGCACAGGAATCATAAACATGTGTAGCCATGCCCTACTTACATGGGTGCCAGGGATCAAACTCACGTTTGCATGACGGGCACCTCACTGACTGAGCTGTCTCCTCGGCCTCAGCATTTTCTTTTCGGCAGAGGATCTGACACACGTGTCTATGTTTTCTAAATGTCTCAGACATGTTTTATGGTGAGTGGGCGGCCCCGGTTTGGGGCCCAGGCATCTCGCAGCCTGCACTGGGAGATGGAGGAGTTCACAAGTTGGATGTTTCCATAGGGGCTTCTGTTGCTGTGAAGAGACACAGGACCATGACAACTCTTACAAAGGAAAACATGGTCCATTATCTTCACGGTACAACACAACTGCATGTAGGCAGATGTGGTTCTGAGAAGGAACTGAGAGTCCATCTTGATGTGCAGGCAACAGGAAGTGAACTTAACTAGGCATAGTTTGAGCTCCTCTTTTTGTAATGCAGGTGGTCATGTGCTGTGATTTGGATGGGACATGTACCCCAGAGACTCATGGGTTTGGATGCTTGGTCCCAGCTGGTGCTGCTGTTTGGGTTAGGAAGGCTGGACCTTTGGGAAGTGGAGTCTTGCTCAGGAAATGGGTCACTGAGAACATGAGGTCTTAGAGTTGCCTCCTGACTGGGGGCTGGGTTGGGGGGTGGTTAACTTGACAGTCCAGCCTTCTGCCCCTGCTGCTGTGGATTCTTGAACTGTGAGCCCAAATAAACCCTTAAGTCGCCTCTTGTCAGGAATCTGGTCAGAACAGGAAGGCAATGAGTGCCACATGGGACATCCTTCTGCTAGGATGCCAAATGCCAAGACCAGACTGCAGTTGTGTGATAAGAGTGTCTGTGTGGCACACAGCACCAGATCGGAGCTTCCTGGGATACCGGGCATTTTTGAAGCTTCCCATCTTGTGTCTAGCCCCATTGTGACATTATTTGTGGGAAAGATTTCTCGCTGTGTGGCTCTGAGAAGTGACCAACCAGATAGAGATCAAATCTCAGAAGGGATTCCAGACCAGAGGTCTGTCTGCCATGTCCACAGAACTCAAGTAGAAAATGGTCGGCAGTTAAAGAGCAGAAGAACGGTGGCCGAGCTGGTAAAGGCCACCTCCATTTAGCTCTGGGATTGATGGAGCAGCTTTGGGATAGAGAGATGACTCAGGAAGGAGCTTGCTGCAGAAGGGTAAGGACCCCCAATCTGAGTCCCACAGCCTATGGGGAAAAAAGCCAGGCACATCAGTGGGTACCTGTAATCCCAATGCTGGGGAGGCAGAGAATCCCTGTCTAGCTAACTGGTGAGTCCTCGGTTGCAGAGACATTCCGTCCGTCCATCCACCCATCCATCTATCCATCCATCCATCCATCCATCCATCCATCCATCCATCCATCAGTCAATAAATATGAATGTGGAGTTAATGTGGAAGATACCTGACATTGACCTCTAATCTCCACGTGGCTATTCTGTTCACACACACACACACACACACACACACACACACACACACACACCTGCATAGAAGCCACCACACACAACATTAAAGAAATATGTTTGGTCAGATCAGGGGATCTTGTCCTCAGCACTACAGCCATTTCTGTGAGGTAAATTTTGTTGCAGCTGATGTCCTGTGCATTTCAGAGTGGAGAGGACGGGGTGGCTTATTGGTGATGGAGAGGTTGACTGCCAACGGAAATGTGGAACATTCCAGAAAGTTGGTTCGGGTACTGGTGGAACTTCTTACGGAAGTTTCCAGGAAGCTGCCTGCTCTTGAGCTCATCAAACAGTCACACCTTGTTGCCATGGACCCTCCTGGGAGAGGTGCCTGGGAGTGCAGGGAGCTCCCAGGAGTAAGCTGGACACAGCGTTCAGGAACTGGAATGGTGGCCTTTTATCCTGCGGCGTGACTCTAGTGCCCTCTACCGGTGATGCTCAGCATCTCTCGCAGAGTTTGTGAGATTTCATTTCCAGTCAGGAAGGCTGAAGGGCAGATTTGGAAATGTACTGCAATAAACTGACATGTACCAAGTTCACAGGCGGGGACTCTGTCACAGAAGTAGCCTGCGCGCATGCACACGCATAGGGTCAGTGTCAGTGTGCTCATCATCCAGAGAGCCCAGACAACTACAGGAGTGTTGTGGGAAGGGCCCGCAACGCTGACCAGCAGAAAGGGCTGAAACCAAAGACAGCCTTGCAACTTTCCTCCCTCTCTGTCCCCCGTAGTTTCTACTAGGGCCACACCAGATGACCCGAGGAAGGTTGTGGAAGCGGGAGCTTGTGGCACCGAGTTCATCGTGTGGTACCCATTCTCATGCAGACTGAAGATAAGTGGTCGGGAACAGGGTTGGCTATGTGAGCTTGGGACCAAGCTGGCACCCACTGCCTGCATGTCTGTCCTGTGAGTGTCCCAGAACATGCTGCCAGCAGCCTGTCTCTCCTGTGTTGACAGATGAGCCATCTTTTTATACCATGGACAGCGGAAGGGGGACTGCATTGGCAGGCAGAGACAACGATTTAGGGGTGGTTTCATCTAATAGCTCTTCCACACGTCTCTCCCCTGCTCCTTACCACTCGCTCTCAGTCTGCGATCAAACGGGAACAACAGTATGTTTCTTTTATGGTGGCACATTCTAAAAAGTCACAACCAACAGGGAAGGCCCCAGGAATTGCTAGGTAGAAAGGGGTATTGAGTCTTTTCATTCCTTTCTATCTTTCTACATCCCCGCTCTCTTCCTAGGTTAGCGAAGAGCTTGGCGCACAGACCACCTAAGGAAGGTGGATCGGGAAGAGGTCCAAGAATTCCGATAGAAGAGTGTCCCTACTTCGCCACCTGGTGGCCAAACTGTAGACAAATGACCAAAGAGGCAGTCTCCAGACAAATGACCAAAGAGGCAGCTCAGACCTGGTACCCTGGCCTGTGGGCTCATGGCGGCTGGTACTGAATACTGCCTGGAAGCAGGTATCTCCCTTGGGATATAATAGGCTATAGAGTGAGAGAATTCTGGGTCCAGATAAGGGTTTCCCCGGGATTCCACGCCTGGGTATCATCTTAAGTAACTGTCCAAGAGAGAAGTTCTTCTCTGTGCATTATAGAATTCTTATAAGCCTTGACAGCCTGATATGCCTTCCTTTGGGGTAGAACAGGTGTAGAACTTCACCACCATCCCAAGTGACAGCCCCTGGGAACTCACCTAACCACTCCATTTACGAACAAATGCCAAGGAGGACCTGGTGACTGTCCAATTTGCATCCACAGTAGTTCCGAGGCACCCATGGGCCAGAGCTTTAGGAAGCGGTGACTGTCACCTTCCACTCCACATCCAGATGCTGTCTTCCTCACAAAGTTTCCCCCACAGGCTCCTCAGCTTCCCTTTCTCCTCCCTCTGGCCCAGGTCTCTCCCTCACCCCTCCCTCCTCTCTTCCCTCCATCCCTGCCTTCTCTCTCTTACTTCCTCCTTTCTCCCTCCTCTCCTTCCTCTCCCTCCTCCCTCTTCATTCTTTTGTACCAGGCTTTTTTTTTGGGGGGGGGGGCACCAACCAGCTCCCAAATCATGACACGGAGACTTATTATTAGTTTTGAATGCTCTGTCTAAGCTTAGCTCATTTCTAGCCTGATCTTTTAACATAACCTACATCTCTTTATCTACATTTTTACCTCAGGCTTTTTACCTTTTCTTACTTTCTTGATGTCTGTATGTCTGGCTGGCCTGGCTTCTTTCCCTGGGCATATCTGTTGTTCTCTTCTTCCCTCGTTCGTTCTTCTTTTTGAGTCTAGATGTCTCCTCCTATTTATTTTCTCTGCCTGCTACCACTTCCTCTCCTTTCTCTGCCTAGATACTGGACATTCAGCTTTTTATTAGGCCAGTTGGGTGCCTTAGGCAGGCAAGGTGAGACAAATGCAATATATCGTTACATAACTAAATACACATCTTTACGTCGTTGAATAAATGCAGCATAAAAAGTAACACACCTTTACACAGTTAAAGTAATGTTCTGCGACATAAACAAATGTAACCCATCTTTGCTAGTTAAGATAATATTTCACAACATTCTTCCTCCTCCTTTTTTCTCTCTCTTTCTCCTTCACTTCTCTCTCTCCTTCCCCCTTTCCTTCCTCCTCTGTCTTTTCTCTCTCCTTTCCTACTCCCTCTTTTCTCGCACCCATTTTTTCTCCCCTCCCTTCTACCCTTTCCTCTCCTTGCTTTTTTCACCCTCCTTTTATTTTCCCCTCCCTCTCCTGGCATTCTTTTTTTTTCCTTATTGGCTACTCCTTTTTATTATTTTTATTGCTCTATACATGGAGAAAAATATATAGCACAATAAAAATAATTTTTAAAAAAGAGTAGCCAATAAGAAAAAAAATAAAGTCTACAGCTATTCCACCCTGAATACACCCAGTCTTGTCTGATCTCCTGGCATTCTGATGCTGGGTTTGTTCTGATTTTATCCTAAGTTCTGTAGAGAACATCCGTTCACATGAGAACCAGGTGAGCTCTTGAGGGCAGCTGTCTCAGAACCAGAAGGACCCTTGAGGAAACAGAGCAGTAAGCTTTGGTTCAGCCTGAAATAACACTCCGTGCTTGACCGTCTTAATCCTCCTGGCTTGCTTGTTTGTTTAGGAGACAGGATCTCTAGCCTAGGCTGGTCTCAAACTTGCTATACCTGCAGAAGGCGACCTTGAACCTCTGCCTCCACCGCCCAAGAACTGGGATTAGAGGTGTGTGCCTCCACACCTGCTCTAGATGTTGGGGTGGATCCCAGGGCTTCATGCATGTTGGGTAAGCCCTCTATCCAACCTCTCACCCCAGTTCTGACAGGCGGATGTCCTTGGACTGAAGAGGAGTCGCAGGTGAGTTCAGTAACTCCCCACGCTCTGCACTTGGACTCCAGGCAGCCATCTTCAAGCCTATACAACCTCCTGCGAATGCCATGGAACTTGTCATTGCAAACTCGTGACTTAACATTTTTTTTGGTGATTGAGCCTCGATTCTTACATTTTCTGTTCTTCCCAAACGAGGAACATTCTAAGACCCTTTAAGAAATCTTCCTCAGGGGCTGTTGGAGATGGCGCAACAGTTAATAGCACGCACTGCTCTCCGAAGGAACCCATGTTCACCTCCCACATGGCAGCTCACAACTGTCTGTATTCCAGTCCGAGTGATCTGACGCCCTCTTCTGGCCTTCACAGGGTCCTGCATGCACATAGCACACATAAACTCATACAGGCAGTAACACATAGCCATAAATAGTCAGAAATAATAAATAAATAAATAAATAAATAAATAAATAAATAAATAAAAAATAAATAAATCTTTGGGCTGGCTGATGGTGGTACACACCTGTAATCCCAGCACTTGGGAGGCAGAAACAGGTAGATCTCAGTGAGTTTGAGGCCAGCCTGGTCTACGGAGTGAGTTCCAGGACAGCCAGGACTGTTACACAGAGAAACCTTGTCTCAAAAAAAGCTCATAAATAAATATTTAATTTTTAAATTTTGAGACAGATCCAGTTAAATTGTTCAGGCTGGCATTGAATCTACTCTATAGCCCAAGCAGACCTCAGACTTCCCTTCCTCCCACTCAGCTTCCTAGTGGCTTAGCTTTGATGAGTGCTTTCTCTCTTTTGTATGTACATGTGTATAGTACATATGTGTGTGTGTGCACTTGTACCTGCACCTCTGAGGGAGGGAAGAGTGTTTGTTAGGCGTCCCGCTCTCTTGCTTCCTATCTTATTCCCTTGAGACGGGTCTCTCACTGGACCTGGAGCTAGGCTGGCAGTCAGCAAGCCCCCATGACCCTCCTGTCTCTACAGTATTGGGTTTATAGGCCTTTGCCCAACTATTTGCATGGGTGCTGGGATCCAGGCTCAGTCCACATACTTGTGCTCTTACCCACTGAGCCATCTCTCCAGCCCCGAAAGTCTCCTCTCTCTGTAACTTGGGTATGTAACGTTTGTCTCCTAGAACTGGGGTATCTCAAGGGAAACAATGACGGCCTTTGCTTGGAGTCAGAATACTGCTGGACACGTGATTCTCAATGGCCCCTTGGCCTCCCAGAAGCAATTTCCTCCAGTACGCAGAGTCTGAGAAAGTGACCATCCTGTCTGGAAATCTCTCGGTGAGACTTCCTGTGTCTTTTCTCCTCAGATTTTGAGTTAATGAAGAGATCCGTGGGATCTCCACCTCCATCTCCCGCCGGTGGAAATCTAATTAGGTTCTTCTCTGCAATTAATGATTCATAATTAAAGAGGAGCAGAGCCCGTGTGTCATCCTTGGGCTTCATCCATTAAACAACAATGTCCAATCTTAAAATTCCCCTCAGAGAGACAGAGATGGCACGCGTGTGGGCTGGGAACTCTCCTGCTCTGCTAACCTAAATTGAATTATGGAAGGAGCACAGAGCTTTGACTGCCTCCCTCTTAGAAGGACTGTCATTAAAACTCAATTAGGGGCAGAGCCGGATGACATCATTGTTCACGTGTCACCCTGGCTAAGAGACAACTGCTTGGTGCTGTCCACAGGGATGCCAGCTGCTGCCTGGATCCTGCGCCAGTGAAGGGGCCATTCAGACAGTCCTGTATTTCAACACGCTTCTGGAATATGTTGAAATATGTTAGCCGCCTTCTTTTCAGGCAGTACTTTTCTACATGGTTCTTGGTCCTGGAAAGATGGCTCAGTTGGTAAAGCACTTGCATAGCAAGTGTAAGGACCTGGACTTGGCTCTCTGGCATCCATGGAAAGCCAGATACTGTAGCATGGTGCCCTCTGCTGCAGACATAGGAACCTGGGATGGAAGAATCCTCAGAAGCTTATAGAGCAATTGGCCTGGCAAATACAGTCATGAACAAGAGACCCTGTCTCAAAGTAGCCGAAAGGCAAGGACCAATACTCTAGGCTGTCCTCGGACCTCCACAGACACACTATTTCATCCGCTGGCATTCACACACAAACCATATTTCCACATACGGCTGGGGGGGGGGGGGGGGATTTAGAAAAAAAATCTGGCACGCATCTGTGACAGAAGATGAAGCAAGCCCATCTCATCTGTCAGTTGTTGCCAGTGGCAGCGTGTCATTTAGTCTGTGTATCAGCTATAGTGCCATCCTTATTCAGAGACATCGAAGAGCCTTTGGGTCACACCAGTGTGAAAGAATATAGCCAAGACCGAAGCCAAGCCCTGATTACCACATGCTTGTTGTCAGCCTGTTTTGAACATTGTTTTCCTGGGCTGGGGCTGCAGCTCGGTTGGTAGAGTGCTTGCTTGGCGTGCAGAGGCCCTAGGTCCCATCCCCTGCACCTCGTAAACTGGATCTGGTGTTTGACTCTGGAGACAGCCTCCAGCTGGAGACTAAGCAGCACAAACGAGAGCAGGCTGTCCATTTCTGCATGGCTCCCGGCCCATGAATATCCACTTACAGATACTACAGACTTCCTGCTTCTACAGTGTCTGTGGCTGACTTCACTCACTACATCTCTGGGCAGGCTGCAATTCTGTAACCACCCAACCACCCCACACTGGAGTTCCTGAGCTGAGCCAGCTTTCCCACCCTGAGGGCGTGTGGTGGCTTTCCCACTGAGTATCAGGCTAACTTTGGCTCTCAGCCAAGAGCGGAGTGGAAGAAGATGCCAGGACACCTGTCAACACCCTATGAATCATGGGTGTCAGATAACAAGGTGGGTCCCCAGGGCCATGCTCAAGAGCCTGCTGATGTTTGTGAGTGTGTGGTCTCCACCCATTGCCCCATCTCTACCCCTCAGGGCCCTAATGTCAACCAGGCTGAGAAGGCCCTAGCAGATACCCACAGAATTTGAGGGGGTGACTGTACCCACCCCTGATGGGTCCAGATGCCCCAGCATTGTGCTGGCACTTTGTAAGAGTTCGAGGCTCACAAACTGAGTTAGTTCGTTCATCCAGGGGCCCACACTTAGCTTGTAAAGGGACAGTAGGTGGACAGGTCAGAATCACGCGGTGGTCAAGTGTCCGTTGTGGAAACTCTACTGCATCCAGGCCCTGTCTGGACCAGACTCATCATTCCACGTCTCCAGATTCTCATTTTAGACACGGCAAATTGAGGCCCACAGAAACCCAAAGCCCGAAATTTGGGGAGATGGTCCAGTCAATAAGGGCTTTCTGTTCAAGCCTGAACGCCTGAGTTTGATCTCCAGAACCTGTGTGAGAGACTGGGGATAGAGACACACGCCTGCAGTGTTGGTGCCTGGGAGGCAGAGAGAGGGGCTTCCTAGCATCGCTTCAGACAGCTAAGTCTGTTTGACCAGTTCAGGCCAATGAGACCTTGTCACAAAAGGCAAGGTGGACCTACTTGGGGAATGACAGCTAAGGTTGACCTCTGTGGAACCCTCACTTTATTGTTACACACACACATGTACACACACCACATACATATACTACACATATACCACATACACACAACACACATGCACCTACACCACACACTTCACACACATACACAAATGCACCACACACACATACACATACACCCCCACATAGACATACCAGAAACACATACACACTCCCATACACACACTACACACATGTATACCCACACACCACACACACACATATATACACACACTATACACACACCACGAACACACACACATATATACACACCACACACACACATATATACACACACTATACACACACCACGAACACACACACATATATACATACCACACACACATACACCCCCGCACATATACACACATACCACACACATGCCAACACACCACACACTTATATACACACATACCACACATACATGAACACACACAGACACCCCCCCAAATCCTTTCTCCAGGCTACACACACCACTTATATCAGAGAGCTGCATTTCTTGCCCTGCTAACTTGCTCCCAAAGTCTCAGACATTGCACCGCTGTTCTCTTGTCCCCACACAATCCACTTACCATCTTAATATTGAAATGGGACGAAGCCGCTCCAGTGTCCCTCCTTTCTGAGTCGCAGCAATGACTGGGCCTTCTCTTGGGACAAGGAGTCAGGGGGGAGGATGGGAAGATGGGAGAGGTGGTGGAAAGACAAAAACAGGATAAGAAGAGTGTCCTTCATTGCTTGGGTCGGGAGGTCCGCTCAGTGCACTGTCGGAGAGGCCATGATGCTCTGGCAGAGGTCAGAGGACAAGCGCTAGAGTCTTTTCTTATTTCCCGTCTTGCTTGAGGAGAGTTTCTCCATTGTCTGCTAGTGCAGCAGAAGCCAGGCAGCTGGACCGCAAGCATCTCTGCCTCCTCCAGTCTCACGCTGCAGCTCTGGGATTGCAGCCACACACTGCCACTGGCTTTCTCTGGGTTTTGGGTTCAAACTCAGGTCCTTATGTTTGCACAGAAATGCTTTCCCCGCCAACCCGTTTACCTAGTCACCTACTCCACAGTCTGCTTCTCTCGAGCCCTCCACCCCTTCTGCACCTCTGCAGCCCACATTTCCAGGGGATCATGAGTTCTCTCACCCCTGACTCCTGCTACTCAGTCCTACTTGTCCCTGGCAGGCCACAGGAGCTTGGCCCAGTTGTTGACCTGGTTACAAGTATAGTGTTTTCCCTCTTGGCTTCTAACACATCCTAGTGCCCCTTGGGGAGGGCAAAGTTGCTCCAAGATGAAAGCCATTGATATAGCCAATCGGAAGACAACTAAGGAGCCAGCGTCTCTGGCAGTACCGTGAGGTTCTCTAACAGGATTCTCTGTGCTGAGGTTTCATGAGCCATGTGCTGTGCTTGTTCCTTCCCCGTCACTGAGAAGGGAGCACTTGGCCTCAGGCCTCGCCTTTTCATCAGCATCGCCCATAGGTCCCCTCTAGTGAGGAATACTCTTGTCGGGCAGGGAACACAGCAGCTCATTTTCCCACTGCCACAGGACCACAGTCCCAAGAAAAATAAGCGGGCTGTGGAGATGACTTGGTGGGTAAAAGTCCTTGCTGTACAACCATGAGGACCTGAGTTCAAATGCTAGAGCCGACATAAAAAGTTGGGAGTGGTTTTGAGTGCACATCTAACCCCAGCAGTTGGTGGGGGCTTGCTGGCTGCCAGTGAGAAACCGTCTCAAAGGGACGAGGTGGCGGTGACAGAGCAGGACACCTGGCATCCTCCCCTAGCCTCTGTGTGCCGAGAATAGGGGCATGCATCTGCACACATGTGGCCCAAAACCCCACGCCTTCACATGCACACACACAAGAGCCATTAGCTTAAGAGACGGTGTGAGTATAACATGTACAGGCAGCTAACATGGGGCTGATGCAAAAGGGTTCTGACCCTGCTCTGTTGGAAGCAATCTGAAGCCTTGTGCAAGCCGGTTCATCAATCTGAATGCCTGCTGCCTGGACCTCTCCACAGTTTCATTGTGTGCTCGGTTCATCCCTCCGTGCTCTTCCCTCGCTGGAGAGTAAATGCCAACACAAGCCTTTCTGTTCAACTCAGAAGCGGGTAGGCTTGAATACTGAGCTGCAGATTTCCCACCTGTGGATGAAGAGAACGAGTGCATAGAGGTTGCAGAAAATGCATTTGATCATGGATTTTAAGACTCCTACAAGCTGGGGGGTTAGTAAGCTACAGGGTCACCCCACCAGTTCTCTCGTTTCTCAAAAGGAGACCCTGAGTGATGTGTCTATCTCTTTTAGCTAGCCTGGAACTACTTAGTAGACGGGCTGGCCTTGAACTCACAGAGATTCACTTGCCTCTGCCTCTGAGTGCTGGGGTTAAAGGTGTGCGCCACCGTGCCTTGCTTTGGAATCCCTAGTATCATAATCAACATGGCTTTAACTATGGGAACTGGAGACTCTGCTTCTTGCAGCTTAATGTGCTTGTGGGTTCTTCACCTCCAAACACGTAGGACAAACCCGTCCCTGCCCTACTTCTTGATCTGTTTCTCCAGACAGCTCCACCCACAAGCAAGAAAAGCACAAAAGCAAATCGAAAGTGGAGAGTGAGCTAAAGGGAACTGTCAGAGTCCAGGAAAGAGACTCTCTCCATGCAGTCCTGCAAACACAGAAGGTAACAGGTTGGTCTGGAGTCACCAGCAGCTGCAGCAGCTGTGTTGACCTGGATAAGAACTGGGGAGCACGGGGATGATAGAAACACAGCTGTGCTTTTCAGCAAAGACACCCTCAACTCAACCTCTGCTAAGAGCCTTCTGTCTAAAAGGCACCTGATCGCTCACTGTTTTGGGGTGAGTGTGTGTGTGTGTGTGTGTGTGTGTGTGTGAACTTGTGTGAGCGTGTGCATGTGTGAACTTGTGTAAGTATGTGTGTCCTCAGATGTGTGTGTGGGATGCCTACACATGTATGTGCATGGCTATGGAGACCAGAGGTCAGGTGTCTTCCCCAATCACTTTCCATCTTTCTTTTTGGCTCGGAATCTCTCAATGAACCTGGAACTCACTGACTGAGCTACAGTAGCTGGCCAGTGAGGTTGAGGGCTCTTCCTGTCTCTGCCTACTAGAGCCAGGATTACAGCAGAGACCAGCTTTCCATGTGGATGCTGAGGACCAAGCACAGATCCCCATGCCTTCATCACAAGCACTTGCCTGGCTGAGCCATCTCCTCCGCCATTCATTTTTAGCTCATAGACTTACTGGAACCTCCTGCTACTGCTACTCATGGCAACACATTCCCTTCGCTGGGAGCATCTTCAAGCCAGCCTTCCCAGCCCATCCCTGCCCCTGCTTTACTTCTCATCCTCTGAGTCCCAGCTAAGAAACCACCTGCTAGAGGGCCTGACATGACATAAACAGCAAATCCATGTCACATCTGGCATGGTTCCTCCCATATGCTCCAGCTGTACCTCACCCTTCCCATCTCCCAGCCTTGTCCGGACTGTCACTGTAGATCATCTCCCTGCTGGTCCAGAAGCTGCATGTAAAGGCAGAGATCCTGGCTTTCTAGTTCTCCGCCATAGACCAGAGCCACCAACCAGCACCCATTGGATGAAAAGGGTACCCTTTGTATCCCTTTCCACTCTTTGAAACCAGGGAAAACATCCTACGACGGGGGCTGTGGAGATGGTTTAGCAGTTGAGAGCATTCATGCTCCTCAAGAAGACCTGGGATAGGTTCCAGCACCCACACTGGACAGCTCGCAATCACTACTAACTCTAATTCCAGAGGATCTGGAGCCCTCTTTGGTCTCTGCAGGTATCTGCACCTACAGGGTAACTATAACCACACACACAGAACAAATAAATCTACTGCAGAAATCTACCCTAACTTGCTCACCTGACTGCTGGGCACTTTGAGAATTGCCATGGTATCAGTTCACGTCCTTCCTGTGACAGAAAACCCAATAGATGACTTGAGAAGAGTAGGGATTCTTGAGGTTCACAGTTTGAGGGACAGTCCATCACAGCAGCAGCCCCGTGGTGGCAGGAGTCTTCAGCTGGGGCTCCTCAACAGCTCACATCTTGGCAGACAGGAGGTGAGACCCAGCTGAAGAACTCCAAGGCCTGCCCCCCAGTGACCTAATGGGAGTCTCCTCCGCACAGTGATTCCACGAGTTTTCAAATCAGCATCACCGACTGAGGATCAAGATTTTTTTTTCTTTCCTTTTCTTTCTCCCTTTCTCCTTCTCTCTCTCTCTCTCTCTCTCTCTCTCTCTCTCTCTCTCTCCCCCTTTCTCCCTCCCCCCAACCCTGCCTCCCTTCCTTCCTTGATTTCCTTCCCCAAGAACCAAGATTTCAGTATGAGAGCCCACAGCAGAGGCTTCTCATTCACACCACACCACTTTTCTCTAGTCTTATGAATATAGAATTACACTGAGAACTTTGCAGATGCTTAGTGTGAGCACTAAACTGGCTTCTTGAGCTGAAATTCTAACAGTGAAGCTGCTCAGTACCAGCATATACATATTTAAATAGGGTTTTATTCATACTACCCCTTTGTGCTTTGGGAAGTCTGGCTTCCTAAAGGGTGTTAGTCTTAGTTACTCTCTTGTTGTCCTGACAATGGCAGCTTGAGGAAGGAAGGGTTATTCTGGCTCACAGTTTAAGGGCACACAGTCCATCATGATAGGAAGTCATGGTGGAAGGAGCATGAGGCAGCCGCTCACACAGCATCCACAGTCAAGAAGGCAGAGAGATGACGCTGGTGCTCAGCTCTCAGTCTCCTTTGTGTTCAGTTCAGGACCTCAGCCCACGGGATGGTGCTGCCCACGGTTAAGGTGGATCTTCCACACTCAGTTAATACAGTCTAGAAACTTACTCATATAAATCTCCAGAGATTTGTTTCGATGCTAATTCTAAATTCCAGTAAGTTTACAAACAAGATTAAACATGGCAGCCAGTTTACAGTATCTTTGTGTCCATTTGCTCTCATTCTTAGTAACATCAGGGTTCTTTTTTCTTTTTGCAATAAGAAGCTGTCTAACTCTGTGCCTTAATTTTGTTTTCTGCTTGTTGTTGTGATTAAAAAATACTCTAATAAAAACAATTTAAAGGAAAAGTGTTTATTTTCTCTTACAGTTCAGGGTTATAGTCTATCCATGGTGGGGCATTCACAGCAGATGGAGCTTAAAGACAACCATGTCCTTCATCATCAAGCAGTGACTGCTCGCATGTTCGTGCTCCGCTTCCTATTTCTGCTTTTATTCATTCCAGGACCCTCTAACTAGGGAATGGCGCTGCCCACAGTAGGCTGTGTCTTCCTATCTCAGTGAGTCAGTCAGGCAGTCTCCATCAGACACTCTTCGGGCCAAATGTATCTAGACAATTCCTCCCCGGGTTTCTCTGTCTGAGTCTAGACTGTGTTGTTGACAAGTAAAGCGACCTGTCACCTTCTGTATTGTTTCACTCATCTTGAAACCTCTCCTGTCACAGACCGAATCAGAAGTTACAGGGCTGTGGAAGCTCACACCCTTTCCAGAGTACCTTGAAGGAGTTGTTACCTGTGGAAGAGAAAGTTCTCCAGTTGCTGAAGTGTTTGCTGACTTCTGCATCAACCCTCACAACCACCAAGCCCAGAAGTAGGGTGCATCTATTTTACAGAAAGCTAACAGAAATGATAATAAATAATGAATTAACATTATAAACATGCACATATCTACTTGTAATTACTGTGTGCAGCTATTTGCAGAGTGCTTTCGAAGTCCCATCTAATTCCCCAATCTACCAACCAGATATATATTTATAATGTATTTATATTCAAACTTTTAAAATTACTTTATTGATATGTGTGTAAATTATTCCCATGTGTATACACAGATGTCTGAAGAGGCCAGAAGGCATGGGATCCTTTGGAGCTGGAGTAACAAGCATCTGTGAACTGCCCGGCTGGCTTCAAGCTCACTGTGTAGGCAAGGATGACCTTGAACTTCTGATCCTCCTACCTCTCCTTCTTGAGTGCTGGGATTGCTGATGCCTGTTTCCTTGTCTGGTTTTGAAACACTAGGGATCAAGTCCATGGCTTCCTAAATGCTGGTGCACATTCCCAGCCCTGTATGCAAATTTTTGGTACGTGTGTGTGTGTGTGTGTGTGTGTGTGTGGTGTATATGTGTGTGCGCTGTGTGAAGACACCCTTGCACACAGTAGGGCCTAGAGAAGGATGTTGAGTGTTCTGCCCCACAACTCTTTATCTCATTCCCCTGAGATAGGGTCTCTCACTGAACCTGGAGCTGGGTTGGCAGCTGCAGCAATTCTCTTGTCTCTGCTTCCCATGGAAGTGGGGTTAGAGGTGCAGGAAGCCATGCCCAGATTTTTAATGTGAAGCTGGGGATTTGAACTCAAGTCTTCATACTTTCACAGCAAGCCCCTTAACCTAAGGAGTCTTCTACTCTACCACTCCTATATATAAAATATTGACAAGTGCATTGAGCTAATATTATGGGGAAAGGATGATCTCCTCTCCAAATGTCCTGAAACAGCTGGAATTCTGTGCACGAGCTTTCTCAAGCCTCAGGACTTTATCATTATCTACAAATGTAACCAGACATACAACATAGGCATGACTACAGTAGCCGGTAGTTTTTAAATGATAGAAGGAAATATAGGGGGGAAATGGTGATTTTGAGTTAGTCAAGAATGTCTTGAATAAAATGCAAGAATACATGAACCATAAAGAAAGTTGCAAACTGAACTCAGTAGAGGGATAGTTCAGGGGTGGAGCACTTGTCTGTCCCTCATGAGTCCCTGGATTTGAACTCTGCACCAAGAACAAAAATATCTTTTTAAAAAGTTTTTTCCCATTGTTTGAGAATTTATACATATAAACATATAATGTATTTCGATCCAATCCACTCCCACTTTGTCTCCTCTAACCTCCCCCCACATTTCCCTACCAACAACTTCATGTGCCATTCTTTTCTTAACCCACTGCCTACTCAGTGCTGCCTGCATGTGCACAGTGTGGCACCCTCTGCTGGAGCATGGGTAGTCTCTGAGGAGCCAGATCTCTGGAGAGAACCAATGCTCCCTCCTTAAGCAGTCACAATTACCAATGCCCTTTATGTGCGTGTGTGTGGTACTGATTGGGGCCCTCCTCCACCCATGTTGGAATTTGGAGTGGCTTGATCTTATTCTGGTCTTGTGCATGCTGCTGTGAGCTCACACATGCAACTTCATGTATCACGTCCAGCAAACACTGCTTCACTGCAGATATCCACCCCCTCGCAAATCTTCCCTTCCACTCTTCTGTGATGATCCCTGTCCACTAGGAGGGGTATGAGATAGCTGTTCCACCCAGAGCTAGTGCTCCACGGCTTCTTATTCTCTGGCATGAATCAGTTGTGGGTCTCCGTATTGATCCCCAGCTGTGGTAAAAAGAAGCATCTCTGATGAGAGTGGAGCGATGGTACTGATCTATGGATAGAAAAATAAAAATTCATGGAGGAGTCTAATGCTACATCTCTTTGGCAGAATAATAGTTTAAGGTTCTTTCCTAGGGCCTGTGACCTAGCCAACCACAGATTTTGGGCCCCTTCAACAGAACCAGACGTGAGTTCTGTCTTGTCGGTGGAACAGGCTTTAAATACAATCGGAAAACAATTGGCTATTCTCATAGGAAATGTGCCACTATTTCCTAGTGGGCATATCTTGCCAGACCAGTTGTTATTGTAACTCAGTGTCACAGCTGGGTAAGACCATCATGTGTAGAACCTTGCAGCACTTAAAAAGACTAAGTGGTAGGAATGAAGCTCCCAGGTCAGCACCAGCCTGTTTTCTCCATGTTCTATGACTCTAGCATGTGTGTCTTCAGCAATAGGGTCTATCAAGTTCTAGAGGATAACCCAGAGTGATGGCAATAGCCTGAAACATTAGGGAGCAGATTATGGGTTCCACTGACCAACAACTGGGAAAGAGATAATCCATACCTGGTGTGGGCTATTCATTTGATAGTCTATGAGAAAAACAAATAAGCCGGGTATTGGTAGTGCACACCTTAAATCCCAGCACTCTGGAAGCAGAGGCAAGCAGATCTCCTAGTCTGACGACAGCCTGGTCTATGTAGTGAGATCCTGTGTCAACAAAATGAATGACAATAAATGTTGGCATATACATGGGAAATGAGAACCTTATCCACTGTTGGTGGGAGCACAAACTGGTACAGACACTATGGAAATCAATATGGAGATTCCTCAAAAAGCTCAAGACAGACTGGCCTTATAGTCTGTTTATACCACTCCTGGGCATATTTTGTAAGGACTCTATAGTGTACTACAGAGATACTTGCTCATCCATGTTCCTTACTGCTTTAGTCATAATAGAGCAGGAAATAAAAACAACCTAACTGTCCATCAGTGGATGACTGGATGAGAATGTGGTGCATATACACAATGGGATACTATTCAACTACAAAGAAAAACAGAAACTATTAAATTCACAGGTAAATGGATGGGTCTGGAAGCAATCCTTCTGAATGAGGTAACCCAGACCCAGAAAGACAAATGCTGCTCTGTGTGTCCTTTCTTTGCACCCTCAGATATGTGTTTGAGTTAGAATGCCCAGAGAAGGCCGGAAATTAGTAAGGGGGTCAGGGAGGGGTTTCAAGGAAGGACAGTAGAACACAGGTAGTATGGAAGGGGGAAAGGGAAGAGTGGACCAGGAAGGTTAAATGGGATGGGGAAAGTGAGGGCAGGGTACCAGAGGAGGATAATCAACACTGGAGACCTTTGAAAATGCTTTATGAAAATATAAAAACAGTCCCTCCTAAAATGGCTTTCTTCCAAAGATGTTACTAAGAAAATGAAAAGATGGGGCTGGGGACGTAGTTCAGTTGGTAGAATGCTTGGGTGGGGTGTGGGCTTGTTTTATGTCAGCATCACACAAGCTGGAGTCGTGTGGGCAGAGGGGATCTTAGTGGAGAAAATGCTCCCACTATTTTGGCTTAAGGGAAAACCTGTGATACATTTGTTTTGATTGATGTTCGGTGTGAGAGGAACCAACTCACCACGGGTGGTGCCATCCCTGGACTGGTGGCCCTGCGTGCTCTAAGGAAGCAGACTGAGCAAGCCATAAGGAGCAAGGCAGTGAGCAGCACTCCTTCATAGCCTCTACATCTGCTCTTGTCTCCACGTTCATGCTGTCAGTTTCTTCCCTGATTTCCCTGAGTGATGGACTACAAGCTGTAAGATGAAATAAACACTTTCTTCTCCAAGTTGCTTTTGATCATGAAGATTTATCACAGCAATAGAAATCCTAACCAAAATACCTAGTATGTACAAAGCCCTGGATCCTACCCCCAGCACGGTACAGACCAAATGTGGTGATCCAGACCTGTATTCTCAGCACTTAGGAGATAGAAGCAGGAGGATTAGAAAACCATGGTCATTCTCTGACACAGTAGATTCAAGGCTTTCTTGGGCTACATGAGACCCTGCCTCAGAAAACACAGGAAAGAAAAGAGGGAAGGAGGGAAGGAGGGAAGGAGGGAAGGAGGGAAGGAGGGAGAGAGGGAGGAAAGCTAATGATGTACTTTAGCATGAAGGACCGACTCTCTACGGAAAGAATGCTACAGAGTGTACATAGCACCGTTTGTTAGAACCTCTAGATGAGGCAAAGCTATAGGGACAGACACCGAGTTAGTGGTAGCCAGGGGCTTCTGGTTGGCGATGCTGCCTGCCAAGGATCAGGAAGGAGCACTGGGGTTGTGAATAATTCTAATCTCGACAACAGCAATGACAAGGCACTCAGTATACTTATCACAGCTTACAGAGCACTCTTCAGCTGGCAGATTTGGCCATATGTCTGTTACAGTCAACTAAGCTATTTATAGAAGAAGAGGGGGAAAGGGGGCGGGAGGAAGGGAGGAAGGAAAACTTCATTCCCACCATGTGATCCAGAAACTCTGTCTCACAGAGAGCTGCGCATGGACACCAAATGGACGTTCACTGACATTCACAGCAGCCTTATTGGGTATGGTCTCAATCAGGAACCAAACCAATGTCTATCAGTTGCAAAATGCTATACAATGTGTGCACTTTCTGCCCAGAATGGAGGAAAGCCCACCTGGGCAGTGTGTACCTTCCCCATTGGCTCTCAAATCCAGAATGCAGTGTCACGCAACACACAGGGTACGTGTCATACATATCGTTATACTCACCAGAACTTCAGACACAGGCAAAGCTAGCTTGGGTAATTGTAACGTGAGGGCCAGGGCTCATTGGGGTTTCTGTCCTGCCTGGTCCCCCAGCTGTTTAGTCCCAGAGAAAATCACACAGAGGTCTACATAGGTTATAAACTGATTGTCCCATTAGCTCAGTCTTATTAGCTCTTGTAACTTATATTAACCCATTGTTCTTATCTACGTTAGCCACATAACCTTTCAGCTGGGCAGGTTACATCTTGCTTCTCGGTGGTCTGGGCTGGACTGGAGGAATGGGCTTCCTCCTTTCCAGCATTCTCCTGTTCTCATCGCCCCGCCGATACTTCCTGTCTGGTTGACCCGATACTTCCTGCCTGGTCAATCAGCATTTTATTAAAATACATGATTGACAGAATACAGATAATTCTCCCACACCAGGTAATGAAAATCTAAATTGCACCAACTGTAGTGAGGATTCATGAATGGCAGAAGGGGGAGATTCCTGGGGGCTGCAATGTTTAATGTCCAGATCTAGACGGAGCTAGCCAGGTATTGGTTGGGAAACAAGATCAAGCATAAAGCACACTTTGATGTATGTAAGTTAGACCTCGATAAAATGATTTCCTTAGAGACGTGTATTCAAGAAATCCTCAGAGAAGGCTCAGTGCCTGCCACATAAGCCTGAGGACCTGACTTCGGTCCCCAGAACCCACATAAAGAGCTGAAGATGGTGGTGAGCCTTGTAATTTCAGTGCTGAGGAGGCAGATGTGCCCAGCGGGCAGATCTCTGGACGGGCTGATCATGCATTTTAGCTACTTAGTGAACTCCAAACTAGTGAGAGATCCTAGTCTCAAAACATGGTGGACAGAGCCTGGGGAGAAAGGCACAAGTTAACTTCTAGTCTCCTCATTCATGCACACACATGTGTGTACACCTACACATGAGCATACCCACATGCACATGTGCATATACACTCCCACATACAAGAAGATAAACATACAAGGCAGGTTTCATTCACAGAGTGCCTACCCATCCCAGGTGCTTGAACTCAGACTAGCCGACAGCTGGGCCCGGGTTTTATCTGCTGCTTTGGCTGCAAGAAAATGGGTGTGACGGAGAATGCACTGGGCCCCCGTGTGAGCGAAGACTTGTTTGACAGTTTTTCCAGAGCTGGGAAAATGACGATCTGCACAGTCATGTGTTCCGTGTTGAATGTGCTAATTATAACCCTTTCTTATCTGCTCATGGCATCGGGTTTCCCAACCCCTGCCTCCAGTGCCCTGGAGCCTCCAGAGTGGAGACCTGGGCTGCTGAGGATGGGCTGTTCCCCTCCCTCTCCTGCCACCACACCTTCTCCTCCACAACGGACTGTACCCTGTGACTAACTATAGGCCAAAATGAACCTTCCTTCTGCCTCCCTAAAGTCCCTTTGTCCGGTCTTTTGTCACAATAATAAGAAAGGTAGTACAGAGAGGAGATGGGGGTCATGAAGAAAGGGGAAGAAGATCCCTTGAACCTGGAGGAGGGAACCCAGAAGTTTAAGGTCTTGTGGTGAAGGTCTGGGTGCTGTTCACTCATTGCTTACTGCTTCATTAAAACAATTATTACATTCATCTGTTAATTATGAGTATGTGTGTATGAGTGAGAGAGACAGACAGGAAAGGGAGAGAGACTGAGTGTAGGCCGCCAGGCTCGGCAGCAAGGACTTTTACCCAGGAAGCCATCTTGCTGGCCCACAGTATCTGATCCCTCAGAGATCTTATTTAGGAGAAACAATAACGGAAATACCCCTCCTGTGGTGGTTCCATGTACTCTCTTGGCTGTGTTTCTCTAGAAAACCCTGGCTGAGGGCTGGTGGTGTAGGAGGGCCTTCTGTCTATATGTTACTTATATTGGTCAAATAAGGAAACTGCCTTGGCCTTTTGATAGGACAGCAGCTTAGATAGGTGGAGTAGACAGAACAGAATTCTGGGAGAAAGAAGCAGAGTCAGGCAGATGCCATGGCTCTCCTCTCTGAGACAGATGCCGGTTATACCCATCCCGGTAAGCCACAGTCAAGTGGCGATACAAATTATTAGAAATTGGTTGAACCGATATGTAAGAGCTAGCCAATAAGAGGTTAGAACTAATGGGCCAGGCAGTGTTTAAATGAATACAGTTTCTGTGTTATTATTTCGGGGGCTAAGCTAGCCATGCGGGAGCCAGGCGGGATGAAAAGCAGGCCTGCTCACCTCATCACTACAGGCTGGGTCTATAGGTCAGTTGGTAGAGGTATTTTTAATTATATGTATGAGTATGTGTTATGTGCATATGAGCACAGGTGCACATGGGGTCCAGAAGAGAACCTTGAATCCCCTGGAGCTGGAGTTCCAGGCTCTGTGAGCTGTTGCTGCAGGGTGCTGGGACTCAAATGTGGGTCCCCTGGGAGAACAGCAGGTCCTCAGCAACTGAGCTCTCTCCCCAGCCCCAGGTAAGTCAAATTCTTGTTTGTGAGGGGTTCCAAACCCTGTCCTGACATCTGTCCAGCTGTGTGACCACAGGAAGAGCACAGTTGCTTATTTCTGAAAGAGGGTGAGTTAGTCTACCCCTTCCCCACTTCTCCTCTTCTGAGACAGCATCTCACGGTGCAGCCCTGGCTGATCTGGAACTTTCTATGTAGTGACTCAGATGACCTTGAACTTTTTATCCTTTGCCTCTAACAGCTGGTTGTTATTATTTTTCCTCGATTACTTTCTTATTTTATTTTTCTTATTGTTTTTATTAAACTATTTATTTTTCTCTGTTCCCTTCCTTCCCTCCCCCCTCTCCTTCAACCATCTCTCACAGTCCCCACATTCCAAATTTACTCAGCAGATTTTGTCTTTTCCTACTTTTCATGTAGATTAGATCCATGTATGTCTCTTAGGGTCCTCTTTGTTGTCTAGGTTCTCTGGGGTTGTGAATTGTAGGCTGGTTTGTCTTTGCTTTATGTCTAAAACCCACTTATGAGTCTGGGTTACCTCACTCAACATGATGTTTTTTTGATCCATCCATTCATCCATTTGCCTGCAAATTTCAAGTTGTCATCTTTTTTTTTCCCTGATGTTTAGTACTCCTTTGTGTAAATGTACCACATTTCCTTATCCATTCTTCGATCAAGGAGCATTTAGGTTGTTTCCAGGTTTGGCTGTGACAAACAATGCTGCTATGAACATAGTTCATATGTGATATGATTGAGCATCCTTTGGATATATACCCAAAAGTGGTATTACTGGGTCTTGAGGAAGGTTGTTTCCTAATTTTCTGAGAAATCACCACACTGACATTCAAAGGGGCTATACCAGCTTGCACTCCCACCAGCAATGCAGGAGTGTTCCCTTTACCCCACAACATCTCCAGCATAAGTTGTCATCAGTGTTTTTGATCTTGGCCATTCTTGGAATCTCTGAGAAGACTTATTGTATTTTAATTCAATAGTTCACATTGGTGAAGTGCCTATAGAGGCCAGAAGAGGGCAGTGGATCCTGAAAGAAAAAAAAAAACAAAAACCATATGTGCTCTTTATTAAAAATCTAAATACAGTTTCCCCTCCCTTAACTCTTCCCAGTTCCTCCCCAGCTACTCTGCCATCCGGATCTACTCCCTTTCTGTCTCTCATTAGAAAAGAACAGGCTTCTAGGAAATATCAAAAAAACATGACAAAATAAAATACAAGATAAAATGAAAATCATCATATAGAAGTTGGACAAGCCAAGCAAAGAGAAAATGAAAGGTCCCCAAGAGCAGGCACAAGAACCAGAGGCCCACTCATTTACAGATTCAGGAGTACCATAAAAGTGCCAAACTGGAAACTATGGTGCATATGCAAAGACCCGGTGCAGACCCGTGCAAGCTTTGTTTGGTTGTCTTAAAAAGCTTTGTTCTGATGTCCTCATGCCCTTGGCTCCCACACTCCTGCCGCCTCTTCTGCAGGGTGTCCTGAGCTCTGAGGGGAGGGATTTAATGGAGATGTCCAACTGGAGCCCTGTGTTCCAAGGCCTCTCTCTCTCTGCATAAAGCCTGGCTGTGGGTCCCTGCATCTGCTCTCATCTGTAGGAGTCATTTTACTGCTGCTGTGTTATTATTATTTTTAGATCAGTAGTATTTTTCTTTGCCCTAGGTCTCTGGGCTCTCAGGACTTGAGTTCCTGACCCCAGTATGTGCTCTTGACAGCTGAATGCCTCTATCCATGCATTATTGTGTTGTGAAGCTTGCTTATTTGTAGATGGCTACATAAATGACATATGTTCTGAGTCATATAAGCAAATTAAAATTGTCATAATAATGCACAATTTGTGGGTCTGTTGTGGAGAATAAACTCTAAAATACATGCAAAAGCTGGGAATAGGGATGAACACCTTTAATCCTAGCACTTGGGAGGCAGAGGCAGGTGAATATCTGTGAGTTTGAGGCCAGCCTGATCTACACAACAAGTTCCAGGACAGGCAGGGATACGCAGAGAGACCGTTTCTCAAAACACAAACAAACAAATGCAAAGAACTGGCCTCAAGAAATAACACTGATTATGTTTGTGAACAGAGTCACCTCTTCAGAAATCATGGTCAACCAGCTCTACTCTGTAATATAGATGCCAGAAACACACCACACAAACACACACCCACCCCTTCCGTGTGTCAGGTTTCTTATTGCAAATATAGCAGAGATTAAAGGAGTTGGAGGGGACAAAGGGGTTGGTGAACTCCAGAAAGGCCTTCTTTTGGGGTGGGGTGGGGGAGGGGGGCTGTAAGATTCTTCCCTACAGAAACCTGTAACTCATCAACCAACTCCACGTGGCTGGCTGTTGATGCAGTATTACAAGATGGACACATGATGGCGCCAGAAACCATTATTTGGAAGTTTGTTCAGCAGGGCACCCAGCTTCCTCTGCACTGTTTCTCATCTACTAGAAGGAAACTGTTGCTCAAATTCTAAGCGGCTTCCATGCATGTATCTGTCAGCTAACGAGAAATCCCATGAACCTACAGAGGCATCCAGATTAACCTAGGGGTTGGGAACTACTGATCATATGGAAGGGGAGCTTGCCTAGCATGCATGACGCTCTGGGTGGATGCCAGCAGGGCATGCTTATAATGTGGTGCGGTGCATGCCTATATTTCTGACTCTCTGGAGGGAGAGAAGTTCAAAGTCACCCTCTACCACACAATAGGGACAGCCTGGGCTACATGAGACCCTGTTTAATAAAAGAAAGATCAGCTGTTTGGTATGTGATGTGAAGGTTCTTGCAATCAATCACATTGCAGGAAAAGAAGAAAAATGGAGCTAACTGCATAATTCATTGTATTTAACTCTGAATATTCAATATGATTTTATTAGTGTATAATCACATTAAAACATTGATATAGTCTAGGTGTGTGTGTATGTGCGTGTGTGTGTGTGTGTGTGTGTGTGTGTGTGTGTGTGCGTGTAGGCCAGAGGATTACCTCAACTATTGTTCCTCAGCCACTGTTTTTCTTCAGAGTCTCTTATTGGTGCTTGCCAGCAGGCCAGGCTGCCTGGCACTGAGCCCGAAAGATCCTCCTGTCCCTGTCTGCCTAGTGATGGGGTCACAGATGCACACCACCAGGCATCTTTTTAGTACGTGGGTTCTGGGGATTGAAGTTGGGCCCTTGTTCCCTCAAGGCAAGGACTTTACCAACTGCTCGCCCTCCCCTGCCCCCAGCTTGTTGATTTCTGTGGACCCAGTTTGCTCTAAGGATCCCCAACCCACCTTGAGCTTCTGTGATAGCATGCTATTACATGGAGGAAGGCTTTTGGCTTCCAGGCCTCACACCAGTGCCAAGGAGCCTCCAGCGTGGAAATGCCTGAATTCAAGAAGAAATCATTTTTCAAAGGCTGTATCTTCCTGAGAGCTGACATCACATGGTGGATGGGTAGCCACATTTGAATAGAAGTCTCCAGAATAACTTGCTCAGGAAAAAAATTATTTTTTCTTTTCCCCCTTTTATTGAAAATAGATTTTTTTCTTCATAACATATTCCGATTCTAGCTTCCCCTTTCTCTACTCCTCCTAGCTCCTCCCACTCTCTTTCCTTCCTGATCTACTTCCTCTCTATCTCTCATTAGAAAACAAACAGTTGTCTAAGGGATAATAATTAGTATAATATGCTATAATATGGTAAAACAGGAGCTAATACATTGTATTGGGCAAAACAAGCAAACAGAAGGGAAAGAGAGCAAGGGAAGGCACAAAAAGCAGTGAACTCTTTCTCACGCTTCAGGAATCCCACTGAGAACACTAAGCTGGAAGCCATAATATAGACGCACAGGACCTGTAGGGTAAAACGAGAGAAGAAATGATATATTAAAAATAAAATAATATCCTGACAGATATTATGAGACAAGGAACTTGCAAAGATGCCGTTGAGTTTATCTCCTGTTGGCCATCTACTGCTGGGTGTACAGGCATCCTTAGAGTGGTCTGTTTCCCCGGGGAGACTCCCATGGCGGAAACTCAGTTTTCATTCACAAGTGGTTATCAATTAAAGATGGCTTCTGGTTTAGGGAAGAGAGTGTTTTTCCAATAATTCTCCTGGAGTATTAAACAGAGCGATTCAGTGGGCAGCACCAATGACGACAGGCAAGCGCAGACACACAGCTGCCACACTGAACCTGGGGAGGGGCCACGGGGGTCTTTGGTCCTGGAATCACTAGTAAAACCAGCATCCAAAACCACCCAGACCACCCAGGGGGCCCTTCATTTGCTGGCACTCCTGTGTCTATCTGTCCTGGGGCATCTCACCCCTCTCTATGACTTAGTGCCCAGTCCCGCTCCATCTCCTCAACTCCCTCATCCCCCTTCCAGGAATGGAAATGCCATCTTAAAGAATTCTCTCTCAGGGCTAGGGATGAAGCTCAGCTGGTAGAATGTTTGTCTAACACACACATAGTTCTTGATTCCATCCCCACCTACAATCCCAAGTCCTGAGGTAGAGGAACGAGGACCGAGAACTGAGAGTTTGGGGCCAGCCTGCACTACATGAGGTTCTGTCTCAAACACAATGGAGACAGCTCAGAAGTTGAGTTCATACTGCTCATGAAATTCAGCTGCTGCCTCCCAAATCAGGTGGCTCATCACAAACTGTACCTTCATCTCCAGGGAATCTGATGCACCATTCTGGCCTCCATGGGCACACACGTGCACAAGGCAGGCATTCACACACACACACACACACACACACACACACACACACACACACACACACACTTAAAAATAAAACAAAACTAAAAGAAGAAGCATTTGAAGGTAAAGTTGTTGTGTTAATTACCCTTTCACCCTGTCTTCCCAGATGCCCGGGGACCACAGACCCCTTTCAGGGAAGAGAACTGCTGCCTTGCAGCCTCAGCCAGGAGAAGAAGGGGGGCTATGGAAGGGGCATCACGGTGGCCAGCCTGGTGCTCCTGGGGGCGTATACTCTCCACCGAAACTACCTCCACCCCGTGACACTGGGAGTCAGAATATGTTCTTAGAGACTTAATTTGCTTTTGATTGTGTGTATCTCTGTGCCTAGATGTGTGTCTGTGCATTTGTGAGTGCAAGCCCTCACCAAGTCTAGAAGCGGGTGTTTGACCCCCTGGAGTTAGAGTTACAGGCAGTTGTCAGGTGCCCAACATAAATGCAGGACACTAATCCTGGTCACCTGGTGGAAGAACACATGCTCTTACCTCAGCGCCATCTCTCTAGTCCCAACAACAATATTTTTAAGTTAAAAGTTTGTGTAGGTTCCCCCACCTCCTTTTCCGAAGAAGCTAGAGGCCAGCCTGGCAGAAAGGACACCACCCTAGAAGACAGCTCCTGCCAGTTACTAACTGTGACCCAGTGTGCCAGGCTTTGTTAAGATGAAAGGAGACAGAAAAATCCTTAAACCTGAATTCCTCCTCAGAAACAGAAAATGAAAAGAGATATCCTGGGCTAGGCTTGTCTCTCAGTAGCTAGAGTGTTTGTCTCACGTGCACCAAGGCCTCATAAACCAACATCCCCGTGTTTGAGAAGAGAAAATCAGAGAATCAAAAGTTCAAGGCCATCCTCAGCTACATAGTGACTTGATAGCCACTCTGGATTCAAGAGACTCCGTGAGTCAAAAACAAACAAACAAACAAAAAGTGTTACCTTTAAAGAGAAGGTATTTGCTGTTTCAAGTTAAAGCATACTGGCGGCTGGTTTAAACCAGAAAACTTTGCATTCAAAGTTGAATTCACTCTTTTGGAATAAAACCTATGCACTGTTTTTAAAGGGGGTGGGTGTTCCCACAGAGCAAAAAAGGCTGAACCTTCTAACAAAGGGGAGAAGATAGAAAGAGGAAACACTGAGCGGAGGAGACTTGAATTTGCCATCTTTCTCCAAGTTAAAAGTGAAACCAGGGCAAGCTCAAGGCGAGGATCACCATTAAAGTGCAGCAGTGAGCTGCAAGCCCTCCTCAGAGCCCAGAGGCTTCTGGGTGGAAATTCCCCACAGCCTCCCGTGAGTCATGACAATATGCTGCCCTCTAAGCTCCACCGGTTTTGGCAGGCACAGGCCCCAATCCCTGGGTCCAGTAGTGGCAAGGAAGCTTCTAGAGAGAGAATAGGAGAGGGAGAGAGTGGTGGAAGGGAATCACCTTCAAAGGAAGCTGCTAGTCTGTCCTCCCCTCCCCTCAGGCCTGGTGTTTCCTCAAACTAGAGAAATGTGAGGGCCAAGTTAGGGGGCTTTTCCCATCCAAAAAAAAAAAAAATAATCCAGAGAAGGGTCTAAGGAGATGACTCAGCAGCTAAGACCACAGGCCACTCTTCCGCAGGACCTGGGTTCAATTCCCATCACCCACAGGGCTATTCCCAATCCAATGCCCTCTTCTGACCTCCAGGTATGCATGTGATACACAGACATAAATACAAACCAAGCACTCACAGATATAAAATAAAATTAAAAAGAAAGGACAAAAGTATTCAGAGAAGTTAGGTGTGGCACATGGCTTAAATCCCAGCACTCGGGAGACGGAGATAGGAGTGTAAGGCCAAGAAAGACTACCCTGGGCTGCACAACCACCTTCAGGCAGGTGCAGTTATATAGTAAGCGAGTTCCCCCTAACTGTAGCACTTGTGTGTGTTGTCTGTCTGTCTGTCTGTCTGTGCACATGAATGCAGATGGCTGCAAAGACTAAAAGAGGGTGCCAAATGCCCTGGAGCTACAGTTACAGGCAGTGCGAGACCCTGGATGGGGGTACTGGGAAGAAAACCCAGATCCTCTGCCAGAGCAGCAAACGTGGAACCACCAAGCTGTCTCTCCAGGACCAATTAGTTCCGTTTTATAGGCAACTGGCTCCAGGGTCAGAGGCTGCAGCTACTTGGTGAAGAAAGCCAGGATCCAGCCAGTGTTGCCTTCCAGGCAGTTTGGGGGTTGGGGTATTCATATGGCTAATTCAACACCTATGCTGAGCTTAGCCTTAGAGGTGAGGTTCCCCAGGCTCCTCCTAAGACATATTTGGGCTCGGCATGGGGCTATCTGTGAATGTGCTTCTTAGAACATAATTACCACCATCAAGATTATTGTTCGAATTAGGCATTTACATGACACTTAATATTTCCAAAGCATTGTACTCCCGTTTAATTAGTTTTTCCTTGCGACATTCCTGTGGCGTCCACACTTGATAGCTTGGGAGACTGACAGACTGAAGAGATAAGTAGAAAAGCTTGGTGGAGATGGGGACACACCCTGTACGATCTCTGAGCTTCTGGTCTCTCTGGTGATGCAGCCAAGATAAGTCACACGCACACACACACACACACACACACACACACACACACACACACACACACCCATCTGCAAATCTCTCAAGCCAACCTCCAGCTGCCTAGGGTCAAGGCAGCTCCAGGAGAGGAGGAGGGCCACAGTCTCTTCCCTGGTAGATTTTTGGCAAAAGGTCTAAATATCTTTTAGAAAAAAAATCCAAGTTCATACTGCAGACACCCTCAGTCTCTTTCCAAATCTCTCTTTTAAAGCTCCCTATAAAATCCAGGGCTGTGATTCCCAAACCAAGGAGTCTCCCAGAGGGAGCTTTCAGCGTCTCCCAAACCTAATGGGGCTGTTAAATGACAGAGCAGAACAGGTCAGCCAGGGCAGGGCTCCTGAGACCTGAGATGAGACTTCTCTGCTTTGAATGCCAGCAGGATGCTCAGAAGCCCTGGCTCCCTCTCCTCCCTCCATCCCCAGGCCTCTTTTTCTCCTTCTCTGGTTAAAGGAGAAATTTCATGGAAAAATGGATGCTAATCTTTGGGGGCCACCACCCTAGGAATACAGCAGCCCCTCCTCTCTGTTCTCTACTGCATCAAGCCCCCTGCCTCTTTTCTGTCCCGAAGGTCCTTAACCCTGTCCTGTAGTAGAATCAAAAGAAGCTCCACCCACACTGGTTCTGGGTTGATGAAGGTTGTAGGAACAGATGGGGTTCCCCAGATAGGTAGGTAACCGCGGTCTGGTGGTGAAGCTGTCCCTTGGGCTCCTGTCTTTCAGCCTGAATATCCTTTCTTCCCTACCCCATGCCTACCCACAACTTGGAGGTCTCCAGACATCGGGTATTCCCTGCAAGATGCTGATGGACAAGCGGACAACAGCAGGGACAGCATTGCCCAGCAGGGTTGGTAAACTCTAGATTCTGTTGTTGCCCAGAAAGCAATCTGGAAAAGTCTTGAGTCCTGGCTATCCTGGAACTCACTCTGTAGACCAGGCTGGCCTCAAACTCACAGAGACTCTGCCTCTGCAGGAATTAAAGGCGACTGTCACCACTGCCAGGTGGTTCTTCGTTTCTTATTTCTTACAGGTATGCCCTTGGGCCAGTTATATCTCTCATTCTGTTTGTACCTCAGTGGACCCTGGAGTCCTCTACTGTTTGAGCTGTGTCTGGTACAGAGCAAACCCAGACACTTGGTGCTTAGTCTTCCAAACCGGTGATAGTCAGACCAACCCCACCCCATCCCTCTCCTGTCTCTAGTTCTCTAGACCTGTCTGTCTCTTCATTCTCTTTATCTTTCCGTTTATCTCTCTTCTAAGCATGGCATAGAATATCCTCCTGCTGCCCACCTGGGATACGTTTTCTGAGTCTGGACGGTTCTGGTCTCCTGAAGCTTCCTCTGGACCCTTTCCAGATGCTTCTGCCTGGGTTCCAAGGGCCACCGAGAGTGAGTGCCGGCTGCTGTCAGGTCCCTGCAAAGTCCCTCTCAGCCACCTGACCCCAAGGTGCTAAGACAGGAAGGCCTCGGGTCTAAAGGGAGGTTTAAAGGGTCCCAGGTAGAATGTAGACGGCAGGGACCACAAAGCACACAAGAGCGGCCTTGGCTGGAGAGGACAGGTGACTAGACCCGGGGTCTGAACCCTGCCCCATTTCTAAATAACACCACCAACCATCACTCCCAACCCCCACAGGGCAAACACTTCAACCCCTTC
>NC_022013.1:10169487-10179326 GCF_000317375.1 Microtus ochrogaster | reverse complement strand
GGGGGCGGGGCGGGGGGACCTTCTACACTCCGGACTTCACTCCCTTCGGAGGGGTGGGGATGGAGAGTATGTGGCCTCGGAAGGGGACTCTCAAGTTGGAGACAGGGCTCCTTTACAACGACAGCAAAAGGTCCCAGGTCCCAAGGGCTGTCTGTCTGAGGGTTTGTGTGCTTTCTGAGGTCTTGCTTGAGCAGGGGGGCCATCCTAGCCTTGGCAGTCACTCTGAGCTTCAAATCCAGAACTGACCTTTAAAATCAGAGCCCCTAGGTCAGCCCTGAGAGATTCGGTGGCTTCAGGTTCAGCTCAGAGCTCCCAGGGAGGGGCGCCGGCGACTTGAGACCTTAGGACTGGTCTCGGGGATTCCTGTGGAGCGACTTCGAGTTCGTAGCTGAAGTCAGTCATACTTGAGCACCTAGCAACGCCAGATGTCGCCCCCTTCCGGGCACCCGGTTTGTATGCTTTGATCATTCTATCCTAGGCATCTTTGAGGTTTGAGCTGTCCTTCGCTTGCTCTTTTCTCCTGTCCCCAGTCTGTTTGCCAGGAACCTCCGGCCCTCAGAGACTGAGGACTCTCCTCCTGGAGACTTTGTAGGTCCTTGCTTTCTGCCAGCCTTGGGCTTTCTGACTGCTGCCAGGACCGGTGTCTTCTCTTCTAAGCTACGCACACATGCATCCACTTCTCCACGACAGCAATCTTGTTCTCAGCGGGCATAGTGCAAAGCGAACGAAGTTTTGTCTGACTAAAAACAATTAAGTTAAGAGTTGGACAAATGGCGGAGCGATTCCTCCTCTTGGCAGAGGACTTCAGTTGGTTCCTAGCACCCAAGTCCAGCTATGGCCTCTGGCTTTAGTTCCAGGGGCTCTGACGCCCTCTTCTGGCCGCTGTAGGCACAAGTACACGCGTATACAAGACTAAAAATAAAAGAGTTAAGTTCACAGCTTGCAAATATTCTAACCCCACTCAGATGAAATCTTGGACCAGCTGAGAAAAGGTTGAATAGCGCTCTTCAAGTGGCTTTACATTAAATAAGCACAAGAGAGTAGGTTGTAGGTGGAATCTGTTTCGCTAGAAAAACAGTTTGTCCATAGTAGTACTGTGTAAGGTCAGTGTTTGAGTCAAAGTCAGGGTTGGGAGCAGATCAATCCAGTTCAATCCTCTGAGTTTAGGAAAAAGGAAAGCGAAACTCAGAAACAATTGCCCATCCCAGCTAAAGTCACACAGCACAGGCAGACTGGGCATGGGATCCTATTTCATACCATTGTCTTCTAAAATTTTATTTTGGGGACCTTTTTTTCTCTCCAGTTTTGCCTCCATTGAGATGAGAGGATCTCATAGAAATCGTTTTCTAGGGAATTTGCTCTCTCTCTCCTTCCGGATATAAATTGTTGCCCAAAAAAGAAAAAAAAAAAAAAAGCCACCCACTGGATTCAAACTCAAACTCTGGCTCACAGCCGTGCCCTTGCAATTCTCCAAATGTATCGACAGGTGGCGCTTTCCTCACAGGCAAAATGTATTTCTCCGCGTCACCTCTCAGCCTAAAAGGATGCTCTCCGGAAAAAAAAAAAAAAGGAGAGGCACGCTCAGATTTTCCAATTGAGTGCAGAACTGTGGGAAAGTTTAGACCCTAGAAGCCAGGTTCTATCCTTACTGTGTGGAGAGATTTCATTTTCCTCCTTAAAGGAGGCCAGCAGTACCCTGCGGGGAAGCGTGGGAAAAGTGTAGGCTCAGTGATCCATGGATGTCACCCCTTAGAGGTGTCAGCACCTCTCAGCTAGCAGACACCCACTGTCTCTCAGGTCAGTAGCTTCCTCCTCATCCTCCAGCCCCAGCACCTACCTACTTCCTAAGGTCCCCTTCCGTGGGGAGGAAAGAGTAAAGGCCTTTTCAAATGGGGCGACCATTGTCCTAGAGACAGGTTGCTAAATCTGTTCATCCATTATTGATTTCGCCTTTAATATTTGGCTTGGAAGATCACACTCTTGAATCCTTTGGTAACAATTTTGGGGTTTGGGGCGATGCCTTCGGTGAAGAAGGGAAATGATAGGCTGGGGTCTGTTTTCCACCTCTCAACCCCACCCCCTCCCCTGGCAAAAAGCGAAGCCTCTCGTCCTTGACCTCCTCAAACTCCCCCACCCACTAGCTCCCATTCAAACCCGTAAAGTTCTAGCGATGCGGCAAGAAAAGGTGCGATCTTTGAGTTGTAGACCGGATACGGGATAACGAAAGGACCGGACTGTTCCTCCCCCTCCACCACACCTTCATCATCAAGGCAGGCCTCCCCTCCACTAGCCACACTGGGGAGGAAACGATGAAGATGAACGTTGATGCGAGGAGCTCAGTATACTTACTGGAGATGACCTTCCCCTGCGCTCTCCAGGGACTAAGACTCAAAAACAGTCCACTACTGCCCCTGGCTGCTAACCAGTGCTTGGAGAGCCCTGAGGCCGGTGGCCTCCATGGAGGTGACCTGGGTAGATCTCCCCTCTCTGAGTCTGTGCGCAAGGCTTTTGGTCTACCCGGATCCAGAGGTCTCTTTTTCTCTTGACCTTGGAACATGTTTCCCAACCCTCCCCACAATAAAGGACGCAGTTGTTGAGGTGAGTCTGGGTTAAAAATCAAAAAGCCAACGACTATTTAAATCTTGGGTTAAGCATCCTCTTTGCACCTCTCAAAGACAGTCACGAGGAAGCTAGGGAGGAAAGAAAAGGCTAGGCTTCCTGCAGCGGCTAGTATGGATCAGAGGTCCAAGGTCCTTGCGACGTCCCAAGCTTCCAGTTCTCTCCATTACAGAGTACCGCTAAGACCTGCTCAAAGCGCACACAAACGCGCAGACGCGGCAGAGGCTTACAAGCGGAGACCATCCACGGCACAGATACACAAACCTAACTTCAAGCCCGTGTAAACACAAACCCATGGGCACCGCCCACCAGCATACACCAAGCACATCGAGGTACACACTCTCTCATACACGTGTTCTCAAACCAAGCCTTATACTATGAGGGTCACACAAAACACCCCCGCCCCCCCCCCACACCTCTGCAGGAGCAGGCCAAGGAAGGCCTCGACAGAGCAGGGACTCCTTTGGCTGGAGTCTGATCCAAGTGAAAAGGAGATGGGATTGAGTGGAGGAGAACCTCGGCTCTCTTTCTGGTCCTACCCCCTAGTTTCTGAAGCTTTCCTTTCTGGCATTCTCACCTCCCAAACAAAACTTTTTCAAGTTTCTTAGTCAGTGACCCCTGCAGCACTGATCTCGAAAGGACATCGGAGTTTATCCAGCATCTTGCCGGGAAAGAGGATCCTGACTCCATAGCTCTGGAGGGCTTAAGCGAGGAGCCGCTGCGATTTCACCGCGGGCCTGTCGGGAGGGAGACTGGGAAGGTTCTGGCGTGGAGCCCGGCGTCGGGAACGGGTTCTCGGATTTCTTCCTCCTCACGGGTCGGTGAGAGAAGAGCCAGACAGTCCCTGTCCCTGAGTAACGAGAGAAGGAGAAGGAAGACAGGCCCTTCCGCAAGCAAGATGAACATAGGTTTTGGATTCTCTCTCTCTCTCTCTTTTTCTCGTTGATTTTTATATATTTTTATCTCGGACTTTGGAGAGGGGTCTAGACCTTCTACGGAGCACGAACCGACGACAACGCACCCGGAAGCTGCTCTGGCCCCTCCTCACTCACTCCCACCCTTCATCCTCCTCCGGCTTGCAGACAAACACTCGAAGCCAGTAGGTGTGGACCCCGAACCCAGCCGGACCCAAGCGGAGCAACCGCTCAGACTTGTGGGGACTGGAGTAGGTCAGGGGGCCCTTCGGGCCTGGAGAGGTACCAGCGCCCCCAAACCGTCTAAGGAGGTGAGGAAACTAAAGAGGAAGGAGGCCAAAATAAAACAAGAGATAAAATGTCTTGGGGGTTAGCACGAAATATTTTTTTCTCCCGGAGAAAGGGAGAGGAATTGGAGCCAAATTGGTGTTTGGGTGCTAGAATTTGGGTAGGGTTCCGTGTAAGACAACAAACGGGATATTTGATTAAAGAGAGAAATATATATATATATTGGAGAAGTGTATGGGGTCTTCTGGATTTCGGGTGTTACTGGGTTTAAAATCCTTGGCACCAGGGCCAGTCTGGCTGTGTGGTTCAGCTTCAGAAACATTTGGGAGACGATGGGGGCATGAAGACTCTGCTTGCAGTAATGGGAGCCTAGGAGCTCTGCATCGACTGGTTGTACAGCCTGAAACTCGGGAGGAAACCCGCTAGCAGCGACGGGCTGGCTTCAGTGTTCCCGGGGACCGAGAAAGCTGGACCGGCTATTGGTTCAGCTCTGGGAACTCAGGGCCCCACGAGGCCCTTTGGAATGAATGCAAGAAAATCACAACCCCCATCCCCATTTCTCACAGCCAAGGGAATGGGGTGCGTGTGTGAGAGCGTGTGAGTGAGTGTGTGTGTGAGTGTGTGTGTGTTAAAGAATGTTTCCAGAATAAAAAGGTCTCCACCGCTGAAAAACTATTGTACCGGGGAGGGAGGAAATACATCAAAATACTGGAGTGTTCCATGGGTGACAAGCCCTACCAGCAAGCTTTTTCTTGGGATTTCTAGGAACACAGATGGGGGGTGGGTTATGCACAGAGGTGGTAAAAGAAAAAAGAGAAATTATTGCCTTGAAGCCCTTCACACACCCAGGACTTTCCTGAGACTTACAAACAAAAACTGCCACTCTCATTTCGGGGACCAGCTGAACGATGATGTAGTTTTGTGAGGTTTGGCACCAAAGCCTACACCCAACCCCCTGACTTTCCCCCACCCCTGTACCATTCCCTGCTTCTAACAAAATTCCCGAAGATCCTGAACCAATACCCAAGGAATCCCCCTCCAGCACCCACCCACCCCCATATTGTTATACCCTCCAAATGAAGACCGAAGCCCCAGCACTAATTGAATTAGTCTATTGAAAAGACTGGCAGGTACAATCACCCGGCTAGAGGCCTCGCATTTCCCAAGGTCTATAGGCTTTGGGGACCTGCAATGTATAGTCTGACCTTCTGGCTCATGATAATACCCGCACTTGTAGCAGAAATCTCCTCGCATTCACTCCCAACAAAACCGCTGGTCACCCAGTCCCCGTAGGAAGGCTGCACGCTATTGTGTTGGGACAACTCATTCATGTCCCGCACCAAGAGGCCCCACCGCCATCTGATCTACACTGGAAATGGGATTACCACCGTGTGCAGGCAACACCACCTACTGCAGGCCCATTGAACGAAGAGGTTGGCTTTCATATTTCCACCTTCCCAACACACACACACACACACACACACACACACACACACACACACACCACTTTAAGGTGGGAACTGGAAGGAACCCTCAGGTTGTCTCTACCCTAACAAAATCCAAAACTCTTCAGAAAGCCCCAAATGGCAGTATCTCCTTCTGAAATGTCTCACAGCAAACGCTCAGCAAGCATGCTTCTCGGTAGGCATCAGTGGAGCTGACTTGGGCCCAAGTCATTTGAGGGCCTCCGGTCCCCCGTGCAGTTGTACACACCAGCCCCGCTTTTGTAGACTGGGTTTCCCCGTGAGTAGCTCTCACCTACAAGGAGTTAAATGTTTCGTTGTTGTTTACTAGATTTGAAGGAGAAGAAATAAACTTTCTTAGTTTTCACCTTTAAAAAAACTCAATGTTTTCTCTTTGTCTGATCGCAAACTTCCCGCAGCCCTCCCTTTCCTCCAGCACATAAGCACTCTTCCCTTTGACCAGATGTCTTTTGCACGGAAGTCACAGTTGAGCCTCAAGGAACGGAGGAAGCTAAGGGACTGGAGACAGTTGGGGGGCTTGGGGTCTCTTTATCCCGTGCACCGTGGGTCCCTGCCCAAGAGACTGCTTTTGGGATAGGAGAGCTGTCGTACACTCCCATACCCTTTGGCCTTTGGAACTAAATAAACTCTTTTTCTTTGTTGTATTTTTTCCTCTAAGTTCGCTTAGGCTGGATACGAAAAGATGGCAATGGGGACAGTCATTTTATTGAGGGAATAATAGCCCTCCTGCAGAGGTAACACCGCAACTTAAAGTGCAAAGCAACGGAAGTACATACTGATCTCTACTAGTTCCTATATTTGGGATTCAGGAGCTGGTGGCATTTGTAGAAAGGGGAGGCAGTTCCCACACTTGCTTCCTGCTGCCTTACCTGCCCTCCTGGCCTGGGCATCTATCCAGTGGCAAGACCCCTTAACTACCAAAAGCAGAGGAGGGTATCTTAAAAAAACATGAAGACTCCAACGCAGTCACACTGGCATGCACCCCTGCACACAGACACCAATCCCCTTTACCCAGATACTGGAACACTCACCACTCACCCAGCCCCTGCTGTAGCTCCTCACCCACATGCCAGCCCTGGGCTTGGAGTTCTGTGGACCCCTCACACAAGTGTCTCAGCCAATATTTGCTCACTCAGCCTGCACACAGCTCATGCCAAGGACGTCAGCACAGGCACATATAGTTCCCAACAGTATGTTCGGTTTTAGAAGGGAGAGGAGGGCGTGGAGCCTGGGTGGGGGTCGTGGAACTCGGGCGACAAGTCTAAAGGTGCGTCCGTCCGGGGCTGGATCTGGGGGATGGAGTGTGGGGGGGGACAAGCCAGCGCGCTGCAGAGGAGCACCGCCTAATCCAGCCGGAGCTCGTGGGCCGCGGATGCATTTATCATCCTATTACTGTAACAAATCCGAGCTCTACTACATGAAAGGTAAAATGAATTACCGACGTTAAGCCGTCAATAAAGTCATTTCTGTAAATGGTGTCTCCAAAGGGCCGCCGCATTATTCAGCTGGCTTTATCAGCTGGCTGGAAATTACGTACAGGACCGGGCCGCGCGGCGCGCGGGGCCGCTCACTTTGATTAAACGTCTTGCCAGCGCTATGTGACAGAGCTTTTGACCAGGGTTTTATTCACAGGCCTGTGATGAACGCCAAGCTGATCAGGCGGAATGAAGAGTAATTAAAACCTATAAATTATCTTCCGCAGCCCTTCTCACGGCGTCTCCTGCAGGCGAGATAAGGCGTCGAGACCCTATTTACGGCGCTGAAAGGGACCGCGGCGCACAAAAGCTACGCGGCTAAATAGGATATTGATAGTGTCCTAATTAGAATTTAATTAAGTACCCACGGTCGCTTGCGGGATAAAGATTTCAATTTTGCGAACTTAAATATAAATAAAAATCCCACCTCTATTTCGGGGGCAAAGAGTGAGGGCAACTGGAGATTTCGGGGAGCCCTTGGGTTAGAAACAGAAGGGAACCCACGAGACAGTACAGTGGATCTGGAGTGGCTTCAGAAAGTTCAGGAGACCGCGGTGGCCCCAGAAATGCGCTCTGGAGAGGTTCTTGCCATCAGGCCCCAGCACAGTGCTTTTTGGAAACTCAGTCCGGGAAATCGGGAGATCCTTGGCTGAGCTAAGATGCAGCCAGTAATACAAATTTCTCCTGTCTCCGGGACAAACTTCGCTTCAGTGCCCCGGTTAGACTTGTGGGTTTGGTTGTATATTCTTTCCAACCTAGCTTCTGTGGATTTTTTTTTTAACTAGGAGTTTTAAAAAGAGATAGAAACTATTCCATTTGGGGGTGGCGATCAGGTAAGAGTGGGTGGGGAAGGTCTCCTTTTCAGAGGGCTCAAGTCCCCTTTCTGGGACCAAAGCTTCAATAGCCTATTCGCAGGCGACCCTCTAAAACAGCTCCTAGGCAGATCGCCCCCCACCCGCACCGCGCGCCTAGTACTACCCTTCACTTGGTTATGGAAAACTTTTGAGGCACTTCCTCTAGGAAAAAGAGGAAAAGCCCAGAATATAGGAGCGTGGGAGTATTGAGAATATTTGGGGGCTCCACCCCAAGTCAAATTCAGCTATTCTAGAATTGGGGTAACCAGTTGTCCACATCTTCAGCCTGTCAAGGCAAACATTTGAAGCGGTTTTGTTGGTTTGATTTTTATTTTGCAGGAAATTCTAACACAGAAATTTCCTTTAACTTGAAACCCAAACCCAGCCAGGCCTTGGTAAGGAGGCACAACACATAGCCCGGCTCTGGGGCTCTCTTGAGACAATTCTATCGGGCTATGACAGCCCGAATCCTCCGCAGCCAAGGAAGGAAGGGGTAGCAGGAGCTGGGGCTCTTCCATGGCCTCTGGGCAGGGCTCCACTGCGTCCAGGCAGCTTGTGGGCGGTGATGATCCGGAGAAGGGCACGGTTGCAGATCTCTTCGGAAACAGTGTGGCTAGTCAGTGACACAGAGCAGCAGTGCCAGTAAGGTGTAGCAGGCCTCTTAGGCTTGCCATTAGTGGGAAACAAACTGAGTCTCTGAAAGTAACCAACCCTAAGTCTTTTTCTTATGCCCAATATTGGTTTCATTCCTACACACACACATACACACACACACACAGGGAGGGAGGGAGAGAGAGAGAGAGAGAGAGAGAGAGAGAGAGAGAGAGAGAGAGAGAGAGAGAGAGAGAGAGAGAGAAAATGAATATGAGCTAAATGTTTCGGGAGTGCGCGGGTAGGGGGCAGGGGTGCCTAGTAACCCAAGTCCCTGCCGCCTGTCGCTGTCCCCAGCGCTCACGAACCCACAATCCTGTATTTCTCCAACAAGTTGTGGAGTTGCTTCTCCCATCTGCCTAAATTCCAAATTCTAGTTCTCTTTTTGCCCTCTTGAGTCCCGGTCTGAAGGAGGGGGAGGGGAGTGGGCATAGATGGGGGCAGGGCGGGAGGACGTACGGGGCCTAAGCCTCTGCACCCCCTCTCCACCCACGGCCGCCACCCCCGGATTATTTATCCGCAAAGTCCCGCGTGCACCCATTGGGCCGAGCCCTGAGTGTCAGCGCGAGTCGCGGCTCGCCATTGGTCCCGCACACGTGCGGCCCTGACTCACGTGCTTCCGGTTTGAAGGCAAAAAGTGTGCCTGGGTGATTTTTTTTTTTTTTTTTTTAAGCGAGAGAGTTTGTGCAAAGATCCGAGCTGTCAGAGATTTCAGGGGGGAAAAAAAGGAGCCCGGCACTGGCGGAGACGCACTCTCCCTGCAAAAAAGCAAAGACGATTAAAGGCGCTGCCAGCCTCGCGCTCTGGGCACAGCTGAGCATGACACTGGGGAAGTCAAACCCCTCACTACTGCCTAGGAAGATGGGTAGACTTTAAAGACTATTTTTTCCCTTTAAGAAAAAAATTCTTGGAGCTTTAAAAAAAATTATTTTTTTCTTCTTTTTTTCTTTTCTCCCCCCCTTTTTGGGTTGTGGTTTACTCCCCCACTAAGACCAATCACTGAAATCTGGTTGCTGAAAGAAAAAAAGAAAGAAAGAAAAGAAAGAAAAAATAGCGAGTGTCTTCTCCGTATCTGGATGTCTACAAATTAGGAAGAGGGAGAGAGCGAGATCTGCTCCACCAGAGCGGGCGAGAGCCAGGCCAGACGCCCGGCTTTCTTTTTTTCCTCCTGCACCCGCCCTGTGCCTTCGCCGAGGCTTCGCCTACCCTTCTTCCTCTCCGCGCACCCCCACGGGCCCGCTGGCAAAGTGGGGTGGGGAGCGAGGCGCGGGGGGCGGGGGCCGGCGCGGCGGCCAGGGCTGCCGGGCGGCCGAGCATGGAAGAACAGCAGCCGGAGCCTAAAAGTCAGCGCGACTCGGGCCTCGGCGCGGTGGCAGCGGCGGCGGCGGTCGTGGCGGTGGCGGCCCCGGGCGGCCTCAGCCTGAATCTTAGCCCAGGAGCCAGCGGCAGCAGCGGCAGCGATGGAGACAGCGTGCCGGTGTCCCCGCAGCCCGCGCCCCCGTCGCCGCCGGCGGCGCCCTGCCTGCCGCCCCTAGCCCATCACCCGCACCTCCC
>NC_022013.1:10131860-10169367 GCF_000317375.1 Microtus ochrogaster | reverse complement strand
AGCTGCACCGCACCACCAACTTTTTCATCGATAACATCCTAAGGCCCGATTTCGGTTGCAAAAAGGAACAGCCCTTGCCTCAGCTCCTGGTGGTGGCGGCTGCAGCCGGAGGAGGTTCCGGAGGAGGAGGAAGCCGCGTGGAGCGTGACCGAGGCCAGACTGGTACAGGTAGAGACCCTGTCCACTCGCTGGGCACGCGAGCTTCGGGCTCTGCCTCGCTCTTGTGCGCCCCAGATGCGAACTGTGGCCCGACCGACGGCTCCCAGCCCGCGACCGCCGTCAGCGCGGGAGCATCCAAAACTGGGAACCCGGCTGCTGCGGCGGCGGCAGCGGCGGCGGCTGCAGCGGCGGTGGCGGCGGCGGCAGCAGCAGCTTCGAAGCCTTCGGACAGCAGCGGCGGCAGTGGAGGCAGCGCGGGGAGTCCCGGGGCGCAGGGCGCCAAGTTCCCGGAACACAACCCGGCGATCCTACTCATGGGCTCCGCTAACGGTGGGCCGGTGGTCAAGACTGACTCGCAACAGCCCCTAGTTTGGCCCGCCTGGGTCTACTGCACACGCTACTCGGACCGTCCGTCTTCTGGTGAGTACTCAAGCCGTAAAGTGACCATGCCTCTGGCCGGGGGGCCTGCCCCAGAACTCCAACCCCCTCTCTGGGGAGAGCAAACCCATTTTGAACCGCTCCCACTTCACGTCTGACTTCCACTTCCCCAGGTCCTAGCCACAGTCACATAGGCTCAGTTCTGCCGTGCTGGCCTTTTCCACCACTCGGGAAGTTACAGCTAGCTATTGGCAAGACCAGGAGGCTCCAGTTTCTGTTTTTTGGTTTTCCGAACTCTTGAGTCTTGAGATTGTTTTTTTATGTTTTATGCTTATTATCTTTTAGAGAGGTATATAATTACTCATCGATTTAATTTTTAGGGAAAGGGTATTTTGAACTGGCGGAAAGATAGGCCTGTTGGCTTGAAGCTGCAATCTACCACCTTAGTCCTCTTGGGGCCGGCTTTGGCATGGGAAAATAGACCAGAGGAATAATCTTTGCCTTATGTTCATAACAAACACTATGGGTATTATTCTGTGGCGATTCTTTTTACATAAAGACAGATACAGTGGGAGAGGAGAGGAGAGGAGAGGAGAGGAGAAGAGAGGAGAGAGAGAGAGAGAGAGAGAGAGAGAGAGAGAGAGAGAGAGAGAGAGAGAAGCTCCATCCTCTGCGCCCAGCCGGGGTAGTCAACCCGCGTGGGTAGAATGTAGAGTAAGGGTGTAGCCAAAAAGGTGAGCACCCACTGTTCGCTGGAACTGGCTGGCCTAGGGTGGGGGAAGCAAGCAGTCCTGGGTCATACTTGAATGCTGGGCTATGGACAAGAAAATCAGCATTTTCTTAGCAGGGTTCCCCTGTCCCTTTGGCCGTGTCTTCTTTCTATCACTCTGTCCTCACAAATCTGCACCTTAGTAGTTATCTACCAGTCTTAGGGCAATTGTCTGCTTTCTTTTCGTGTGCTAGAGCACAGGAAAGGTTAAGACCTACCCACGGACAGCTGCTGGGCCCTGGAAGAGGAGGCTCAGGCCTGCTACCCCTTGTAGGGGACAAGGGGCAACGCGGGCCACGAGGAAAGCAACGGAGGCTTGGGTCCACCGTCAGCACTGAGCCCGCCAGGGGGCCGGGCAAAAGGTAGCCACTGGCACCTCTCTGCTTGTTGGTCTCCTGCAGCCGTGCTGCTTCGGGCCCGGTGCGGATCGATGCATGCTATCAGCCCCCACCATCTCGAGCCCCGTTATTGACACGTCGGGCTCCCTGAACCTCCGAAAAGCTGCTTTGATTGACTAGCCTGATGGATAGAGTGATTGAGCTGTCAGGCTGAGTGGGTCGGGCCGGCCAGGAGGCTACGATTTTATTACAAGTGTCCGTGCCTCTGCACACACGCACACAACAACAACACTACAACACGCTCCGGACGCACCTCCCGCAGCAGAGTCTCCTGGAGGATGCGTACATTTCTTGGGCTGTCTCTGCCTGCTCGGTTCACCTAAAAGCCCCGTCCCGCTCAGGAGCAGGCCTTGTCTTTGTTCGTTGCTCCTTTCCTTTTTATAGGCCAGAGAAGGCAGCAATCAGATATTTTTATTCCAAAGGCAGTTCGCGGGGTTGACATTCTTCTTAAGATCAGTTAGGCCTGGGCACCTCTTGACAAACAGCTAGTGACACTAGGTGCTTGTCCTCTGCAGGACCCAGGAGCCCAGTGTGTCCAGCGCTCACTAGGTTTGACGATGCAAAGAGCCTCCTTTCAGAAAGTTCTAGGTATTAACGGGCTTGGCAGTAACCTCACTTGAATCCGTAGGCCTCCATGGCTATCATTGAGGCCAAGAGTTCAATGCCAGCATCCCAACAAGCCGGCCAAGAAGCAGGCTTCAACCATACAGACATCATCCAGCAGCTTGGCTTTCTCTCCCTTGTTCTCCCTGCCTCTCTCCTGGGCTGGACCTCACAGCAACCTTACACATTAGCATTTGAGAGACTTCCTCTTCTTGGAGCACGTTCTTAAGACCTTCCTTCCTACACAGGATCTTCTCAGTCATCTCGGAGTGATAGTACAGATCCCCATTGTGATTGTCCCTTCACCACCCCCTCTTGGTCCTTTTTTGCTTACAGGTGGGGATGACAAGGGTCATCCCAATCATTTGCACCCCGAAATTAGAGCAAGCAAATTCAGAAGAGAGATAACAGGCCTTTCTCCCCTCCCCAGCCCCATCTGCCCTATGTGCAGGGATCAGAAGGGTCCTTCTTTTCCTCTTGGCATCAACTAAGAAGCTGAATAAAATGTCCCAGGGCTTAAGCTCATAGACTAGAGGCGGCAGCCCCATTAAGGAAATGGCAGGCAGTGTCATGCCCCCTTCCAGAAGGAGCTTCCTTCAAGTCAAACAGAAAGGAAAGAAGGCAGAAGGCCTCCAGATTCACTGGAGTTGGGTGATCTCAGATTCCCAGTCCTCTCTGGGGTCCGTGCGTGGTGAGAGGTGAGAGTCAGATAGGGGCTTTGCATAGTCCTCGTGTGTGTGTGTGTGTGTGTGTGTGTGTGTGTGTGTGTGTGTGTGTTCCTGAGAATACAGTGGGGAGGAACCAAAGCAGAGCCGTCATTCTCCCCAAGGCCTGCCTTCTCTGCTGCATTTTATTCCAGGGCTAGGAAGACATTTCTGTTCAGGGACCTTTAAGTCTAGGTTATTCTGGTTGGGACCCCCAAAACTCACTCTCTCTTGTGTTCCTTCCCCCGTCCCACTTTTTTTTTCAGGCCTTCTTGGCTGGGAAGTTCTGGGAGCTAAGTCTGGTAGCTCTCTTGAACTGGGATGTGGGGTGCCCCCTGCAATTCCTCTTTGACTTCTGAATCCCTCGTGCAGAGGAGGCCTAGAGATCTCAATTGCTTAGAGAGCGGCTCTTCGTTGGAGGTAGCGGGGACCTAGCAGCGGGCCGCCACAATCTCCCTGGAAGCTCGCGACCCCTATGTTGGGCTCCGTACCGCCATTCTCAAGGCTTACTCTGCCCTCTTCTCCTCCCTCTGCTCCCGAACCCCTTCCTCCCCTCCCCGGCCCTGTCTGCCCCGCTGCAGGTCCACGCACCAGGAAGCTAAAGAAGAAAAAGAACGAGAAGGAAGACAAGCGGCCTCGGACGGCGTTCACGGCCGAGCAGCTGCAGAGACTCAAGGCGGAGTTCCAGGCAAACCGCTACATCACGGAGCAGCGGCGACAGACCTTGGCCCAGGAGCTCAGCCTGAACGAGTCCCAGATCAAGATCTGGTTCCAAAACAAGCGTGCTAAGATCAAGAAAGCCACGGGTATCAAGAATGGCCTGGCGCTGCACCTTATGGCTCAAGGACTGTACAACCATTCTACCACCACGGTCCAGGACAAAGACGAAAGCGAGTAGTTGTGGCCAGCCGGGGGGCCCGCGGTCCAACCGCGCCCGTGCCACCTCCTGGCTCCGCGGGGCTGCCGCTTCACCAGCCCCACGCCGCCATGCAGAGACGATCGCTAAGAAGGGAGGCATCAACCATTAACCGGAAAGAAAGAGAAAGCAAGCGAGAGAAAGCAATCCTCCGAGTGGACATTCACATTGGAATGGAACGGTTTTTGAAACGGGAGAAAGACTCGGACAGGTGCTATGGGGGAAAAAAAAAGATCTATTCTGTAACTCACAGTATAAGACGAAACTGCGAATTCCTTAAAGCTCTATCTAGCCAAACTGCTTACGACCGTGTATATATTTAATTTCAGGTAAGGAAAACAAATATGTGTAGCGATCTCTATTTGCTGGACATTTTTATTAATCTCATTTATTATTATTGTTATAATTATTATAATTATTATAATTATTTTATCCCCTATCCCCACTTGCTACCCCCAGCCCAGTTTCGTTTTCGTTGCTTTTATCTTTTGAATGTTTTTGCTTCTCTGGGTACCTCCCGTCCCCCAACGCTGGCCCTGGTTTCTCTGGGACTTTTCTTTGTGTGCGTGTGAGTGTGTCTCCTTGCGTGTCTGCCCTTCGCCTCTCCTCTCCCCACCCAGGATTCTTCCACTGGTCTTGTCTGTCCTCCTAAACCCCTTTCCTTTTCGGGAGACTCCTTGAGAAATACAACCCCACAGACTGCGAGACTGAACCGCCGCTACAAGCCAAAGATTTTATTATGTTCAGAAACCTGTAGTCTGAAATAAAATGTTCACTGTGTTCATGAGTTGCTGACTGCCCTCTTCTTTTGTTGGGTGGAGGAAGAGCCTGTCCAGGAACTGTGTAACTACCATTCTGACTACACAGGGTGGGTGCAGAGCTCTGGGAATATCAGGGTAGGCCAGAAGCATCACCACTCAACAAATGCCAGAGTGTCTTGCACAGATTTGCCATGGCCTTGGTCTGGAGTATACTCTGGTTCCTGGATGTGTTCTAGGGCACCCAAAAGCCAAAAAGGCCAATCCTACACTTCTGTACCACCCCCACCCCCTGTGGTTCCAGCTGGCTCCCCTTGGCTCCCTTAGCTTGTACAGGCTCAGCCAACTGAGTCCTCCTGTTCAACCTGCTTCCAGGCACCAAACTACACCCTTACTCTTCCTTTCTTCCCCCCCCCCCTTTTTTTCCTTTTTGGTGGGAGTTTGACTGGAGGGTTTTTCTTCTCCAAAGGCTAGCGGCCTTACCAGGGCCTGCAATGGTGGCAGGCGGCCTGCAATGGTGGCAGGCGGCCTGCAATGGTGGCAGGCGGTCTGCTGAATTGCCCAAAGTCTCTGCAGCCTGGACTTCACCTCTTCCTTTGTGCTTTGCACTCCCCTTGGCAGATGGTTGCTCTGATGGGATGCACTGGGCAAGGGTCTCAGTACTGCAAAGCAAAGGCCTGAATGCTAGAAAAGTGTGGCTTGTGATGATGTTCTGGGCCTGGAAGCCCCCAGACCACCACAGCTTGGCCGCTCCCTGGCTCCCTGACCCTGAGGATGGAGATCGCTTCCCCAAATCCAACAAAGCCTTGCCAATTTCCTCATTACAAAGAGAGGCAATTCCGCACCAAAGACCTTAGAACAAGCTGGACACCTGGACAGCCCAGAGTATACTGGGGATAATTGTCAGTGACGCTGGGACCGACCCTCCAGGACAGGCACTGGGTGAAGTTTTCAAAGGCTAGGTGGTAGAAGAGAGACGAAGAGCCCACTTAAAGGCTACCGTCTCTCTTTTGTTTAGGATTTCATAAATCATGAATTCCACCTTCCTCTTATTTTCCTAGATGCAAATGAATGCAACATATATGCAATTGTGTATATATATGTAGATAAATGTGCTGGATAGGTGTCGATACCTATCTGTGTGCATGTGTGATAACATACACATGGTGGTGAGTCTCAGTTCCCACCCATTTTGTGCGTCTTCTGCCCATGTTTGTATTGTGCAACCGAGTGACTGTTACTGCGGGTCAGATGCGTGGTTGGGCATTTGCGAGCTCATGGTGCCTGTGCAAGCAAGCCTTCATCTGTGCTTGCAGATCAGAATGCTTGCCTAGTGCACTCAGGGTTTAGGCAAATATGGGGACCCTGGACTCTGTGCTTTTCTCTAGAGTTTACTTCCTGGTGCTCTTATTTTTCAGGATTGGTTTAGGAAGAAATGAGAATGGCCCAGTTATCCCACATTTTCCTTGAAAAAGTCCCCCTAGTTAGGCCCAACGATCCCACTCCTGGCCAGAGAACTACACCCCAGCAAGCCAAGAGGCCCAAGCAAGTCTCTGCACAGGTCTTAGGATCTTGGGATTTGGTGGCCTTGAGAGGAGTGGGAAGTCCATTAGACATTTCTATGGGTCCCTATATGTTACTATTGTTGGGCGGGGGGGGGGTGTCATCCATACACAATGATGTTCAGCTGCTCTCTGGGCACAGAGTTGAAGCTCTTCTCTGGCAGCTCCCAGCATCTGTTTTTCTTCCTCTTAGGGAGCTTGGCATCCATAGGTCCTTCAGGTGAAGAAGTCATGTCAGGAATGCCAGCCAGCTCAGGCTCTGGGCCCCATCTCCTCCTGAAGCACTTGGGGATGTGATGCTGAATTCCATAGGGAACCTTGCAATTTGAAATGCTACATATTAGACTCTTCTGCCTCCTCCTTTCCCCACCATGGTCCCTTACTGCACTGGAGGCCACCTCTTTCAGGAGCTAGGACAGGGGCAGCTGCAGAAGCAGCTCCAGGAAGTGTCCCATTCCCGAAGGCCCCAGTACAAAAAGGAAAAGACAAGAGATCTCCACCCCTTTATGATGAGGGACAGCAGAGGCCACTCTTCCACCTCCTGGGTGTGTTGGTGAAGTGTCTAGGGGGAGCGGTATTGTGATGTAATTTGATTTCTTACCCATTATTTCCCTTTATCTCCTAATCACGTGGGCAAATAGAGATTTCTTCATTGTTCAGCGGGAGAAACCGGGCTCTGAGAACTTCGAAGCTTGTGGTCCTCTGTGCCTGCTTTTTTTTTTTTTTTTTTTTTTTTTTTTTTTTTTTATTTTGTGGCCCACACTTCAAAGATACAGCCTTGTAGTCAAGGTCAGGACTGATCTCCCACTCCTCTCTCCCTCCCCTTTCCGATTTTCATTCTTCCGGGTTGGGGCAGGGGAAAGGGGAGGAGGGCTCTGGTCAGACCTCATTCTGGCACCCCTTCTTTTAAAAAGAGAGAAGGAGAGAGTAATAATGATCATAAATAGGCATTGATTTCTCTGATTTATGGGGCTTGCTTGGCGAGCTGCCTGTGTATTAAAGAGAGGGGCCACATCGAGATAAATACTTGAACTGAGCACAGAATTCCAACTTCCTCATCTTCTCCCTTCCTCCCCCTCCCTTAAAGATTGGATTGAACCATATACTTAAATCTTCCTCAGACTGGAAGGAAATACAAGCTACAGGAGTCTAAACAATATCGATCTCGAGCTCTTTTTGAGGGCAAAGGTCTCTGTTTTTTTCCCTGAAAAGTCCTTTTCCTTGGGGGAGGGGAGAGAAGCAGCAGGGAGGGAGAGGATGGAGAGGCAGGGAGAAGCTGCATGGAGGCAGAAGGCGTTCGAGTGTACAGGTCTGTCTGTGTGTGCACGTGTATCTGCAAACGCTTATGTTTGGGCGTTTTGACTTGTGTGTTGTGCTTATATTTATTTAGGCTTGGGGGTGCTTTGGGTATAAAGGCTCCAACTGACAATCATTATTTGGTGTTTGTGGGTACACGCAGGTGCTTGACTTATAGGCCCCCTAAATGGGGCCACCCAGGGTATAGAGGGGTGGTTCTAGCTGCCATAGCCCCATTGGTCACCAGGAATGAAGCCATCTGGGAAGCCACTCTGGACCTCAGAACAGTTCCCTTTCCCCATAGCCCTCAGAGAGACCAAAGTGCTGAGGCAGGGGTGAGCGCTGGCTGCTCTGAGCTAGAGGCACCAGAAGAAGGCCTGTCCTGGAGCTGGGCCTTCTCTGGGGTGGCCCTGGATGTGCTCAGTGGCCAGCTTGGCTGGTTCTTAGTATGCCCTAGACAGGCCATTCCTCTGGCAGTAGTCATGATGTGATTTGCTCACCTATACGAAACTGGGACAAGACAGGCAGACACGCAGGAAGGCCACACTGCCAGCAGCACCTCCCCTTTGCTGCGCAGCTTGGTTCTTGTTTAAGCTAAACACGACACTGTGTTCATATTGAAGACCATATTGGTTCCCTCCTCTCCCCCATCCTTACCCCCACACTGGGTTAGAGCACTGCCCCTGTCCCTCTTGGGTACTGGGGGTTTCAGCTCTCCCCCCTGATGTCTCAGCTCAGCTAGGAAGACTCCTTAGCCTGATGATTTATGAAAAGAGGGCTTGCCCACTGTAGTGCACACTTTTAATCACAGCACTCACAAGACACAGAGAGGCAGAAGGATCTCTGTTAGTTCAAGGCCAACCTGGTCTACAAAGTGAGTTCCAGGCTGATGGAAATTACACAGTCATATTCTGCCTCATAATAAAATAAGCAAAAATAAGATAAAATAAAGAGAGGGCTAGTGGGAAGCTCTGGTGACCTCGCTCGGCTCACCTGCCCAAACATTCTGTCTTTTAATAAAGCACCAGTCTTGGAGTGGTCCTCAGAAATCCCCGAATAAAAAAGGGTTGCTTTGTATGTGGGAAAAAGATTCCTGAGATAGAAAGGGTCTACTTGAGAAAAACAACAAGCAGGAAGCAAAGCCCTCAGTCCCTTAGTCATGGTCTTAGCAATACACAAGAGAACATGGCACACATACAGGTGTCTACACATACATATACACATGTATGAAGTGTGCCTATGTGGAAAACAAATACACTTGCTTCATTTGTCCAAATGAATGTCCTACTGTGTGCGATCACAGTAGGCCTGAGGACACCACCAGGGCATGAGGTTCTGGCAAACATATGGGCCAGCAACATCAGGACTGTGGTGGCACAAGCACTATATGTCCAAGTCCCAACATGTGGGCTTTGTTCCTAGCCTGTGGCCTCTGTGTGGTTGCAACCAGGGAGTGCTGGGGCTGAGAGGGTTGTTTGGGAGTAGGGGAACGGCAAGTCAAGGCAATCAGCAGTGAGGTGGCTTTCCCCCTGTTTCCCAGGGCAGCAGGGTTAAGGTTTTCAGGCTCAGACTCCCTACTGGTAGCAGGACCTTCTGGGGGATGGAGCAGGCTGGAGAAGTAGGGGACAAAATAATGGGAGCCAAGCAATTTTTTCAGAGAACCTGGCTTGTAACTGGTCACCATTATTTACTTCCGAGTGTTCTTTCCCCTGCAGCCTTTGGCACCACTCTGAAGGTGGGAGCAGATTCCCCTTGCTGTCACAGAGTCAGAAGTAGGGTGCTTTGAAGGGTATCCTAGGTTGAGAAGGTGAGGGATTGGGGTGAACCTTAGGAAAAACAAGACTCACTGTAGATATTTGAACATTCACCCACATCTCATCCCGAAGAGCATTCTCAACAGTTACAGACTCTTTAGGCAGTGGGGTAAGTGAGTGGAGGGGTTGTTAGCTGGGTGAGCCACAGAGGAGCCCTCTCTTCAACAGTGCGGGGTGTGTGTGTCTGTGTGTGTGTGTGTGTGTGTGTGTGTGTGTGTAAACTTACCAACATTTAGGAACTAGCACCAAGAATTTTCTTCCTGTCTCATTCAAGCACCTCTGTCTCAGTGATGGGGATGGAGTTGGGTGGAGGAGGGTGGCATGATGGGAAACTCTCAGCAAGCACTCCATTCCACCTGGTACCTGGAACTGAGATGCTGGAAGGAAGGCCTCTCTTTGTGGAAGAGGAATCCCAGGACCCAGGAAGCACTAGGGTTTTGGTTTCCTGGGCCACCTTACTACAAATAGCCAGGATTCCTAACAGACAGCAAGCTTTTCCACAGGAGACTCTTTGGTCTTGGAGTTAAGGGGACCGAGGACCCTCTTGCAGAGCTCTCTAGATCTTAGCATCTTCCGTCCTGGGGGAGAAGCTTCACTAACAGGGCCAAAATCCAGATGTCCACTGCAAAACATTGTGAAGGAGAAAAAAGCCATCCTGCTCACCCTCCTCAGTCGGCCTCTTCTAACCCTTTCTACCCCTTTCACACCTGCCCTTCTGGCAGAGCAAATTCAGGAGAAGGCATAGCATTTTTTTTTTTAAATTATTGCCAGTATACTCACTACTTAATGGCGGGTGATTGAACACATCGGAAAGCATTTACTTCATCCAACCACACATGTTCCTTTGAAACTGGCATCTGTATATTGATCTATATCACCATACCCATTTTATAGATAAGAAAAGGTCTCACACAATTTCATTAACGTTTACACTGATGGGTTTTCTGCACAGCTGGAACCTGGCATTTGATAAGGAGCTAAGTGGCTCTTTTTCTGGGGCCTTCATCTCAAGTAGGAGAAGGCTTCAGCCCCGCTCCCCATCTTCATACCTTCTCAAGATAGCAAGGAATGCAAGACCCTGAACAAGGCTCACATTAGCTTCTTGCCATCCCTGTTCTCTGCCGTTTCTACCACCACCTGAGTCTAGCACCTGAGTCTAGGCGGGCTGAAACAGCGCGTCCTACCCCAGCATCTTACTCCTTTGGGCTAGCCTCCAGCCAGCCCTCCCGCAGCTACCTGCGCTCCCCACCCCAAGTCTTCCCCAGCACAGCGCAATGCATTTCCTATCCACGAAGCCCACGTCGCAAGTTTCCTCTCTAGTGGGTGGGTGAAAACCAAAACTCCCTGGGGCTCCAGTGAGGCGCTATCTCCGCAGGGAGTCCCTAGACCCGTCAGTTCAGCACTCTCCGCTAAGGCCCTGACTTTGTTGGAGGGGGTACCCTGAAAGGCCACCCGCACCATCTCCCCTCCGGGTTGGGAGTGACACTCAGCCAGCCGGCTCTAGTCTCCTCCATTCTGCCTGCTTCTCCCAGGCCACGCTTCTTTGTAGGTTTCGGTTTGCTTTTGCCTAGTTTCTCTCTGCCTTTTATTTCTCTTTGCAGTTTTGGGTCTGGTCCCTTGCTAGTCCCCTCAGTTCACGTCTCTGCTTTTGCCTCGGACGGAGATCTCCCTCCTGCCGGCGGACTGCTTCTTCCTGGTTCCTTCAAGCCGCTGGGACAGGGCCTCGTCTACCTGAAGCGCCCTAAGGTTCCTTTGGTCACCAACCTTCCCTCTCCACGGGTCGCTCGACACAGCTCCTGATTTTGCTCAGCCGTCCGAGTCTCAAAGACGCTCCTCTGGAGGTCCAACTCTGGGGCACTCTTCCCCTCCCACTCCCGTGTGAACGTTTGGGGACGCGGCACTGACCTTCAGTGCAGACTGGCTGACCTGTTAAGATTCCTAGCAATCCTCAACCCTCAGTTGACTCGGGGAGGGGAGTGTTTCCAAGTGGGGGGGGAGAACTGAGGCCCTGCTCGAGTATAGTGAAAATCACCTTTGCGATCATGCAGTTGCACAAACCGGACCTGGAAACCGAGGCCAGGGACCTAGAGTCAAAAGAGGTAGGGGGAGGGGTGGCCTTCAAGACTGAGGAAGCTAGGTTTTATTTGTGTTGCTTCAACACGTCCTGGCTGGACGACCCGCCACACTCTCAACAACAATCCCCAAAGGCCAGACCTGGCGGGCTCGGTCTCCCGGCTCACGACTCTGCCCGACCTCGGATGGGCCCGCCTCAGGAGAGTGCTTGCTCGCTGTTTGGCTGGGGGAAGGGCTGTGAACTCACTTCGGACTAGGTGAGCGCCTCGGAAATCTTTCAAGTTTTTTTGTTTTTGGCGGGGGGGGGGGGAGGTGGTGGAAATGAAAGAGATAGACCACCCCTGCCACACTAGTTGCAGTAAAACTTTGCTGGGCAGAGACCTTCAAATCTCTTTCCTGTTTCACTGGAAGTGTCTGGCCAGTTCTCTAACGGGTACGCAGGCTCCGTACACAGGTGAAGTTTACCCGCAGGTTTTTGGCTTACCTAGATTTTTTTTTTTTTAAACGAACGCAGCCAGTTTGTCCTTGCAGTTGCGCCTTCCACCTAGGTCCTACAGAGAAGGGCGCTGCGTTTACTGTGGGGTTCAGAACCTGGCCGAGCGCGTCCTTCCATGCTCCGCTTCACTCTGGCAGACTGAACTCTGGTCTTCTCTTCTGGCCTCCTGACTTCTGTTGTCTCCCCAGAAGGCAGAGGCTAAAAAGCCTAGGAGGAAGACCGACGCAAGGGGATGGCTAAACTCCCCTTCGGGCCTCTGAATTTCTTCAGGGAGGACAGTTGCAAAGTCAGAAGCTGAGTGTTTGCTCTTCTGGAGACTAGCCTGGAAGTGAGAGATTCGAAATATCTAGAAAATGCTGGGGGAATGAAGAATAGAAAGACATGTGCTCCCTTGGGGCAAGTTCGATCCAAAACAGCAAATGCTGCGGGAGCTTCTTGGACAGAACTTCCGAATGGGGGACAGAATCCCCACCCTTCAGTGACAAATCAGACTCTAAACAGAACCGTCACCTGCTTAGGAAAAAGCAGTCAGCGGTTGTGGGATGGTTCGGCCAGAGGCACTCCTTCGAAAGTGGGTTTCTTGCCTTTTGCCCTAGGAAGGGAAAGGTTGATGCTGTCCCAAATGCAGGGTGGGCAAAGTCTGGGCCTTTAGAGATGGCTCACTCTCGTTCCTCCTGCACTGGCTACATGGGAGCTTCACTGCCTTAAACTTTTCTAGCTCCAGCCCTCCTCCGGGGTAAGCTGCAAGAGTCTTTGGATGTGGTCCACCCATCCTGGAAACTCAAGGCATGTCTGGCCACCCTCTGAGCTTCCCCAGAAATGAGTTAGGGACTCCTTTTTCCCTAGAGACCCTCCTAGGGCCAGAGTGTCAATGATCATTACTTTAAATTAAAAGTCCCCCATCCCTCCCTGTCTAAGCTCCAACTTAGTTTCAGAGAATGGAGCGTGAAAGCTTTGATAGAGATTACCAATGCTTCATTTATTCCCGCAAATGGCAAACACGGCCCAGGAAAACGGAGTGCAAGCCCGTGTGCAAGTTCCTTGTCTGGATCCTCAGCCACCTCAGCCTTCACAAGCTCACTTGGCTGTGAGACGCAGTGGGCAGGGAGAGCCTTGCTGAGTGGGCTTCCCCTTGGAAGGGAGTCTGCAGTCTAGGTTCCAGACTGCATGCTGTAGTTAGCCACAGTGCAGCTGCTGAGACACCAAGGGGAGCAGGGAGGAGTGGGCCAGAGTGGTAGCTAGTACCAGGAGTCGCTCACTGCTCACATTATGTGAGGGTGACTACCTAGTGATCCTCACTCCAAACCCACCTTTTCATCCCCTATTTAGGGAGGAATCCAGGGAAACCTCCTATGTATTGTATGGGGAGAAGGACCCCAGATCCACCTTCTGACCCATTAACATCCCTTTCCAACCCCACACCAGCCCCTGGGACCTTATGTTTGCTTGCCCATAAGGTTGAAACCTCTGTGGCCAACTTTTACATCTTTCCTAGTTCACACAGGAACCTTCATGGCTGGGACATCCCCCTCCCAAAAAAAAAAATCCCTCCATTATTTTAGCTGTAGAGCCTCCAAACTTTTGCTGTACAAGGCTCCTCTTGTGACCTGGGTAACAAAGTTTGCTAGGACTATTTCCCAAGGAGGCACAATGGAGCCTCCAGAAGCTAAAAACAAAACAAAACAAAACAAAAAAAAAACTGAATTTTATTCTTTTGAGACACAGTAGGGAGGTCTGAAGCAGGAAGAGTCAGAAACCCCAGTGGGAGTTGAACCTTAAATTCCTTTGTGACACTGTGTTATTAACTCCAAGGCAGGGATGTCTCTGCATTCCAGCCACCTGGAAACCCTTGTAATACAAAGATACCTTTGGGGGAAGCAGCCTTCTGGTCACCTTAGCCGGCTCACAGGTTGTAAGGAAGGTGAAGTGCTGCTTTGGCTGTGAGGGTTTTGTTTGTCTCAGTAAGATGTATTGTAGAAGCCAGTGTGAAGGTCAACCTCTGGACCAAGATGACATTGACCCATTATCCCTAATTGTACAGTTAGTGATTTATCTAGAGCTTTCAAGAAAATTTGACCTGTTATGGTTTATTTTGTCACTAGTCAAGGCTAACCACACTATAAAGGTCCCGAGTGCCCAAACAGGGTGATCTAGAATATCTTTGCATACGAGGATCTAAGTTCCAGCTTCAGAGTACAAGTTAAAAACAAAACACAGCCAGGTATGATGGCACCATGCTTGTAATATCAGTGTTGGGGAGGCCCAGACAGGCAGTTGGTTTAGACTACCTGGCAAGTCCTTAGCAAGTGGCAAGTGAGGGACCCTGCCTCAAAATAACAAGATGGGCAGTGTCTGATGAGCAATAGCTGAGGGTGTCTCTAGGCCTCCACAAGCACAGGCACACATAGGCACCTGTATCCACACACTCAGAGGGGGTATATTTGAGGGCACGATGACCCCCACGGAGTCTGGAGAGGTCTCACCATAAGAGAAAGCCAGGCTGATGAATGAGGGGGTGTCACATGAAACTCATGGGAAGACCCAGCATTGGGAACAGAAGCACTGGGGTGGAGGAGAGTTGGAAATCTTGTGAACTTCCTCATCTTCCTTAATCACGCACTGATTTCCGTGTGAAAGCAGGAAAAGTCAGTTGCCACCATGCTTGACCCCCTGAGTTTGACTCCGGGACTCACAGAGTAGGGCAGGCCAGCTTCTCCAGGGCCATTCTCTGACTTCTGCAAGTGCAGCCGCTGTACACCCATGGCCATACGCATATGCACATAAAAATAAATGAAGTAAAATGTAATAAAACTTTAAAAAATACTTTGCTGCCTTATTGGATAGATAACCTGCAAAATGAAATGAGTTGAGAAATTCTGGAGGCATCCAATGCTTCTTTCAAATCTAGAAAGTACCCTCCATCCAATGCTAGAGATGCTGGACAGTGAGTTGAAAACCCAGAGAACAGAGTGAAGACCCTAATGCTCACAAACACTCAGACAAGAATGTCCCTTGTGTCCTCTTCACTTGCTTGGTTACTCAACGTGGTCTCAACAGAGTACCTTTGAGTGGCATCTAGGTAGGCATCAGAGTGGCAAGTTCTACATTTGCTTGCCCACCATGGGTATGAAGTAGCTCAGATGGTTTCATGAGCCTAATGCATTTGTACAGTCCTGTCTAGGTGCTTGACTCCTGCACACAAGAGTTCTAGGATCTGCCTCCTATCTTCCATGAGGTTAGGGGCTGCTCCCCATGGAACCTATGTGGGTTCGGGCTAGTCAAATTTGAGATCTGTTAAACTGAAAAAGAAAAGTGGGATTTTGGTACATCAACCTTAGATTATCAAAAGCTTCCAGGGCCAGACTGCAGCTCAGCTAGAGTGCTTGCCTAGTAACGTACAATCCTGGTGCAAGCCTGGGTGCAATCCCCAGCAGCCCCTGAACAGGATATGTTGGTACACTCTTTTAGTTCTACCCTTTGGGGGTAGAGGAAAGCATGCCAGAAGTTCTAAGTCATCCTCAGCTACAAGTTTGAAGCCAGCCTGTGCTACCTGAGATCTGGTCTGGAACAAACTAACTGGCTAACTAGCTAGCTAGCTAACTAGCTCACTAACAGCTAGCGAACTAACTTCTCAGGGAGTGAAACTCTTCTTACCAGTTTCCTCAGTGTACAAACTGCTTGCCAAGGAGGAGAACTGTGGATTCCTGGAACTTGAGATAGCTTTGCTTGTTCTCGATGGTTTTTGCTTCCTTTTGTTGTCATGGGCGGTCCTCAAGTGATTTTGAAGTCTTTTGAATGTATGCATTGTCTGGGGAAGTGTGGTGATGGGAAACGAGCATTTCCGACATGTGACTTTGGAATGGGGCACACAGGTATGGTTTATAGAGTGACTTGTTTGTTCTGGTGCCTTATAGGAATGATAAAAGCCAGAGAGGCAACGTTGACCTTACTCCCGGTCCTGTATTTGTTTGGGGGAGTGGTTTTGTTGTTCAGTTATTACTAAAGATGGTACCATTTTTAAAAAAGTCATAAGCATGCTTAGCACAGTGGCGCACACCTTTAAACCCAGCACTCAGGAGGCAGAGGCAGGTAGATCTCTGAGTCTGAGGCCAGCCTGATCTACAAATTGAGTTCCAAGACAGCCAGAGCAAAACAAAACAAAATAACAATAAAATCACAAGCATTACATTTGTATATGAGCATGACTTGGGAAGAGATTTGAAGTATCCTCCTGGACCATTTTTCTGTTTAATTACTTATAGTCAATTCACCATTGCAGTTTGTAAAGTTTATGTTCTTGGAATTCTCAGCCTCTTCCTGAGATGCTTTTATGCGCAGTTTTAGTGAAAATGATGCAGTTAAACGGAAGACACACAAACAGCCATGGGACTATTGAAACTGCCCTCCCTCGTTCTTCCTAGAGCAGACTGTAGACATGAACAGATTGGTGGCCAGAGTACCCAGTGAACCCTGTGCCACCAAAGCCCAAGAGTCTGGTGGTATGTAGGTAAGGGATGGGATTCCCTTTGAGTTGGATTTTGTTATTTTGTTTTTCTAATTCTGTAACTGAAATCCATACCTCTTTTACGCTAGGCAAGTGCTCTCCTACTGAACTACATTCTGCACTCTGTAATTTTCTTTTAAAGCAAAATGGGAACTGGGGAGATAGAGTAGTCAATAACATGCTTGCCTCGCGAGCACAAGACCTGGATTCAATCCCCAGAACCCACATAAAAGGAAGGAAGAAAAAAAGAAAGAGCCCAGTATGGTGGTTTGTGCTTGTTTCATAATACCAACGCTGGGGAAATAGAGATAGGTGGATTCCTGAGGCTCTCTCCCAGACCCGCCTAGCCTGCTGGGCTAGCTCCAGAAAAGTAGGAGACCCTGTCTCATGAAACAAAGGTGGGTGGCAGCTGAGAAACAGTACTTGAGATTGTCCTCTGTTTGCCACAGAGTAGCAACTCCTATACATGTGTGCCCAAATACACTAGAACTTGGGTGAGTTTGTTCTCAATGAACACTCTTTCTGCAACCGGTGGATACAAACTCCCTGAGGAAGAACTCAGAGCTGGCTCTGAGCTGAAAAATGACTGAGTCTTGCCAGTCAGTGTTCAATCTAAGCCCACGGTGGTGTGTGTGTCCACCCAGAAGTTGTAGTACTTAAAGCAGAGGCTGAGAACGAGTTAGTTCAACTTCAAGGAAGGTCCCTTTCGTCCTACTTTTCTATAGTCAAGGTTTTATAAAAGAGAGCTGGCTTTTCATACTTGGGAACTCTAGACTACAAGCTGTAAGCCTCTTTTGGGGGTAAAGAATTTCACACACATAAAGTCTAGACTCTCTCCAACTATCCAACTGAGCAAGTTCCAGGACCAGGTAGAATCATGTAAGAATAACACGAAAGAATGACAACAAAACAATTCTTGGGTTGTTTGACTCAGGATCTCTGGCACCAGGGCAAACAAGAGTTATTGTAATCTTCCCCACAATTTCTGACCTTGTCTACAGCTTTGTCGCTGACATCCAGAGAGACAGTGAATTCACCATTGCTGGGGAGATGGTGAAGCTGGCAATGTGCTTGCCACATAAGCATGAGGACCTGAGTTTGGCCCCCAGTGCCTAAACACAAAAAGCCTGAGATGCCTTCAATCCCAGTGCAGGGAGGCAGAGACAGGAGAGTCCCTGGGACTCTATGACCACCCAGTCCAGCCAGACTGGAAGCTCCACTTTCGGCAAGAGGTTCTGTCTGAGAAGTAAGTGAGGAGGGATTAGGGAAGACACTTGATGTTGACTTTGGGCCTACACCTGTAAATGCTCACACATAACAAATGTTCACACACACATGAATACAGAAATACACATGCTCACACACTTATGTACAAACACACATGCACGTACACTAAGAAAATGAAGGTTTATACCATCACTGGACCATCTAAGCTCGCTGTATGTATGTATGTATGTATGTATCTATCTATCTATCTATCTATCATGTATGTATGTATCTATCTATCATGTATGTATGTATGTATGTATCTATCTATCTATCTATCTATCTATCTATCTATCTATCTATCTATCTATTATCTATCTATCTATCTATCTATCTATCTATCTATCTATCTATCATTTATTTATTCCTCTGGGTGTGTGTGGGAGAGTCATGGGTGGCAAAAAGAAAAAGTTTCTTGGAATCTTTATTGGGAGACATAAGGCTGATCTTTTTTTAAAGCTGGAGTTTGCTGTTTAATAAATAAAACTTGCGCATGTCAGTCTGGGAGATGGGACGTTCACCTGAGTAGATAAAACATTCATGAAAGAAGCATGGGAGATGCTTGGGGTGCAGCTCCATTCTGCTCCTTGGTGGGGCTGTAAGGAGGCAGGGGTCTCAGCTCAGATGTCAGGATTTCCAACCAGGCCAGGCCTTGGGAAGAGGTCCAAACCCCCAAGCTTGGGGACAGGGGCCCTCACTTTCTGGCTCTTCAAGAACCAGTTGGGGTGGCAGGAAATGAACCCGGATGATCATATGGGGAAGGAGGAGAGAGGTGGCTTGAGCTTCCGGTGCTCAATGGCTCAGTTCTGTTTTCATCTCCCTCTGCTCAGTCCTCTACATCCAAGGGGAAAGAACTACGCTCCCATACAACTGTCAGTGCGACCAGGAGAGTATGGCTGGCCCCTCGGAAAAAGAGGACTGCTGGTCTCTCTTTGTCCTAAGTTGGGAAGGCCTCCTGGTCAATAAATACATATTAATCATGCGAGAGAATTGATATGCAAATGAAGGGCACCATTGACAAGCCCTGGATGGCAGAGGGAGAGCCCCGCACAGCTGTGGCCCTGCCTGGAGAAGCCAGGGCTCCGCCTGGCCATTTGCTGGGTGTTTTCTAGGGGTCAAAACCTCCTTTCCCAATAAGTCTGTGAAAGAGGGGACAGGCCCTGGAAGTGACTTCAGGATCTTTTGCTTATATATTTCTTAACTCTGCCAGCGCTACAGATTTTCTTTTTTTTCCAAAAATTTTTAAGTCTGGCAATGGCAGGCCACCCTTTTGGATCGCTGTGTCTCTCTCGGCCCAACTGGAAATCTCCAAAGGTACTTTGTTCTTGTGATCAAAGAAAAGTTGAGCCAACCAGAAAAAGAGTTAAAAGCTTAGGTGCATTTTTTTTAGAGGAGCGCTTGATAATGCAGGAATAATTATTACCTGCCATTATGAATTACGGCTTATAAAACAGCATGCTGTGTATTGTTGTGGCTTTCTATCTGGAACGGGCACCTTCAAATAACCTTGGCACAGGCAGGACTCGGCTTCAACTCAGAGTTTTCAGAAGCCCTGACACCTGTGGGCACAAATACTTTGTATTTTAACATACGCTGGTAAAATCTGATGTCGGTGTTAGGGAATTATACATAGCGAGATCGATGTCATAAGAACAGAACAGATGCATTATAATATGTACCCAGCAAATCACTGTGAATACAGTTGCTTTATCCATCAAAATCATTGGGATGTAAACCGGTTTTTAACACTGATGATAGACTAAGCTACTGTGTATGCTGTATTAGAAATGAAGAGTGTTCTTTGTGCCCACAGATGACCTAGCGTCAGTGTTCTGCTTGGGGTATGGATGGAGTTTTTAAGAGGTGGATAACTGGACTTTCTGTGCTTTAGGTTCTGATTTCTGTCTGTGGGCTCCTATCTGGGAGACATACATAGTTGCTTTAGAATTGGATGACCATAAACTATTGACTTTGGTGATACACCTTGGGCTACTAGTGTCAGAATGGACCCTGGTTTGGTAAAGAGCCAGGCTGTCTGGGGTTCTGGCAAGTCAGGCCCTGGAAAAAGCTTTAGGGGATGTTCGAGCTGGGCCTGGTGGCTCTCTTCCTTTGTAGCCTCTATCTGATTTTACCAAATGCTCTACAATTAAATATAGGACATTATCACACAACCTGAAGGGAACAAATAAGACCATTAATGCAAGAGAAACATCTTCTTCTGGAGGAAGTGGGAATCGGGATACTCGTGAATTAACTGTCTGTGGTCACGTGTGGACTCAGCCTTTCATGTATTTTGGGTCATATTAATCCTGATCAGAATACTGACATGCTGAAACACCCATGTTTTCATTTTAAATCCATCACGATGTTCTTTGATAGAGGTGTGTTGATCTCAAAACCCCACTGCCTGTTCAGAAATCAAACACAGACTCTCCTAAATTCCACCGACCGACGTATGATGCTTAAAGCATTCTGCTAATATTTGCCTAGATTCTGGATGGATCGAGGATTACCTGGAATTTGAACGTAGCAAACCTGTTGTCTGTTGGATTTCTCTGTGTGTGTGTTTGTGTGTACACACAGGGAAAGGGGCTGCTACTAGAGATAAATTATTTAACATGATTTTCCTGTATTGTGGAGAGGGAGGCTGAGCCTCATTTTTCGGATTATGATTTGTGTTATGAAATGCTTATCAAATGTTTTCCAAAGATTAGTTTAATTTTAATTAAATAACCCTTTCTCAAGAGGAGACTCCCAACTCTTCCTGTACCCAGAGGCTAGCGTACTTGTTGTTTTTAATTATTTTGTGCTGTTACCCAAACTGCTTTGGGTACTCCTGCCCAATTAAATCAAAGGCCCAGGTTCCTTATGCACAATATGTTTAATATTTAATTTTAATTAAATTAATTAAATTGTTTATTTAATTTTATGTGCATTATTGTGCGTTGAATAATGTAAAATTCATGGGTGGAGAGATAAATCGGAGAGCTTCCAAACAGGCTTATTACAAGGTTTCCAGAAAACTTCTTTATTGTTTCCATGGAAAATGTCCCAACACTGGGCAAAGTGAGCCATGAACTTCCTCTTCGGTGTCTTTCTGCTGTAGCTTCTGGAGATTGGGTTTGTAGGTCTCCGTCACCTGCTGCAGCTTGCCTTGCAGTGTGCAGGTGTTTGCGGCTGCTTGGCAGAGGCAAGAGTGTGTGTGTGTGTGTGTGTGTATACTGTTGTCACTGCGGTGACATTGTCTACTTTGCTGAACACACAGCCACCAGCACAGATACTCCCAAGAAGAATAATATTTTGTTTTTTTAAATCACAGAGAGGCCTGGGTAAAAGTTCTGATAACATCTTGCCATGTAGAAACAGTCCAAGCCAGCAAGGTTTTGGAAACCCATCCAAGGCTAAGCATAAACACAGCAGGTGTGTGTGTATGGTGGTGGGTTGAGGGCGGGGTGGGGGGGTCTTACCTTTGGCCTGGATCTCCTTTCCCAAAAGTGATCCTTAGCCTGTCTCTGCTTCCAGTGTTCATGCCAGTTTTCCTCTGTAGGACCCAGAGCATCCAGGAATGCTTTTCTGTGCGGTGGTCGGCTTACTGTCTCTCAACCGAGGTGCTTAACTTCCAGGAAACCTGTTTTCACAGACATGGGAGCTAGATAGACGCAAATGTTAAAATAAGAAAACTGGAGATCATCCTCTAAAAATGCTACTTTGCCAAAACTCACATCTGAGTATGTAAAACAGAACTCAGGCGTCAGAAGCTCTGAAGTGCCTGAACTGGAGGAGCCATGGAATTTTCTTTCCTGTTTCCTGACTCCTGGCGATGGGTTCCACACTCTCAGCATGACCTGGCTTTGGAAGCGTCCCAGCCAAATTTCTAAACTTGACCAGGTGGCACAGAGTGCTCACTGACTTTCTTCCCATCTCGAGGGTTTGCTCCTCTGGACTCTGCTGAGTTCTTAAAACCCTCCTCACTTCTACAGGTTTTGACGGAGTACATTGTATCTTTCTGGTACCTCTTGCTTATTGAGACGTGTTAACGGCATTTAAGGACCCTTGATTAACTCTCAGTCACGGGGTGGGGGGGGGGCACAGAGAGGAAGAAAAGAGAGAGAGGAAACTGAAGAAAGAGAGGAGCAGGGAAAAAAGAGAGACAGCGTTCTTGGGCTTGTCCCGGCCGTTTCCAGAGTCCTTTCACAGACCAGAGCTAAACATGGAAGCTGCTTTCTCTTTCCCGCTGTTTGTTTTCTCCCCCTAAGGCTGGTTTTGTTTCAGTGGATTAAATATTATCATAAAAGTAGCTGGTGATGCAGTAAATTAAAAATCAAGTTGTGGAATATTTTGCAAAAGCTTTTTTTTTTTTTAAACTTCTATGGCCCTTAACCAGTCACGGCAAACATTAGTTTAAATAGATTTTCTCAAACAGGACTTTTTGCTTCAAAAAAGAATTTGGAAAATTCTGAGCAGTCTAGGTAGACGGAATAAACCTAGCGAAAAAGCCACTCGGAATTTGGTAAGAGGGTCATGGTTGCTAGTGCTGCTTGGAGCAGGAGCAGCAACAACAATAACAATAAACAAAACAAAGCCCAAAGCCCCCGTTCTCTACTTACTCGGCACATCTGTAAGCTTATGGACATTTTGAGTTTGGAGAGCTGTAGGGAATGGGTGTGCGGAGAGATGGAGTAGAATTCGGGGCAGTGCTGCGTCACCACACTTAACATCAAATTATGAATTAAACAAGAAGAATGAATAACAAATTAGGGTCCGCTTAAGCCTAGCTTTGTGCAGCGGGACAATGAAAATGTATTCGAACGCTGCTCCTTGGTGAGGCCACAGAGTTCTCCCCGGCAGAAGGTACCCATTAATACTGTGAGGACAATCATCGGAAGTTCATTTGCTGGGCACATCTCAGAAACCTTTTGATGACAACAGAAATGTCTGTGCAGATTTAGATTTCTCTAAACCCTCCCCTAGTCTGCTCCACGGCTGCCTTGGAACTCGCGGCGTTGAGGTGATTTGTGGAGCATGTTTTGGCAGGGGCTATCAAACAGGTTAAAGCTGAGTTTCGGGGAAGGTTTTGGTTTGTTTTGTGACTGCGTGGTGGAAATTATTGAACATTTGACTGGTTAGGACTTCTGCAACACGTCAAGGAATGGCAGTCCAGCTGTTTGCTGAAAAAGACCTCACTTTGCACAGCCAAGGGTTTTTTCACCAGTACAGCTGCCCTCCTCCCTGCACCCCCAATCACAACCTGGAAATGAGGCGTTCTGGCCTCGCTAATGCCTTCCCCACATGCTGAAACACCGCGAAGAAAGGAAGGTGTCTGGGCTAAGAACCAACAGAGCAGACAAGTTTGAATATACTAGGAGTCATTTCTAGTGCTGCTGGGTGGGAGGAAACTTTTCAAGTCACAAATGTAACTTATGGTATATCATCACTCTGTGTGTATTGAGACAAAACAGGGAGACAATAAAATAGACAGCAAACTACAACTTGCTTATACCTTAAGGTATTTGGGGGAACTAAGCAAAACACAGTCCAACATGATAAATAATCCTGTAGGTGAATGTTCTGCCAGACTGATGCTTCTTATTATAATTATTATTATTTAAAAATAGTATTTTTTGGGGGGAGGGGAATGCATGCCATGGTGCGTATGTGGGGGTGTCAGAGGCTAGGGATCGGGAGTCAATTCTTTCCTTCTACCCTGTGCATCTGGGGATTGAGTTCAGGTTTGCAGGCTCAGTGGCAAATGCCTTTACCCACTAAGCCATCTTGCCGGCCCTTATCATCACTATTGTTAATAATAATAAAAATTTTTATTTTTCAAAGAGTTTTAGATTTTCAGGAAGTTAAAAAGATAATTGTCTTATTTTTACTGTTCCCATACAAAGGTTTACCACTACCTCTGTTCTTTCTCCAGACAAGAGGAGTCTTTTCCTCAAGGTGTGGGTATGACCTAGCTTTCCAAACCTCTTACCTGCATCCCTGTCTTCTGAATATCACACACAAAATCTCGTAGAAAATAAAATAATAGCAGGGAACCAGCTCCGTCCAAAGAGTGCTTGTCCAGCATATCTGAAGTCCTGAATTTGACCCCTGTCCCATCATAAACTTTGTGTGATGGAGGTGAGAGGATCAGAAGTTCAAGGTCGTCCTCAGCTATTTAGTGAGTTTCAAGGACATCCTGAGGACGTGTGAGACCACGTCTCACAAAGAAGGAAAGAGAACCTCAAATGAAATAGTAGTTAAATATACCCAACTAGTACATCATAAAATTAAATAAGAAAAAGCCCAGTTTGGTCAAAGAAAGATCTTTGCATTTTTGAAAACTTTCGGCAGCTGGTTTTGCCTTATTTTCTTCCTGGTCTGTTTGCTTTTCTACAAGACAGCATTAACTATTAAATGAGTGTTGCCTTGCTCTGTGTTCCTGGGACACCTTTGAGATTTTGATAAAAAAAAATCTGGGGCAAAATCTGGAGCCTGCTTTCCTTTCCCCACCTTGGGCTCTTCCCTTCCTCGTCCTTGGAAGACCCACTCAGCTCCAAGGCCAGTCTGGTGCCCTCCGCAGTCATTCCATTCTGTGCCCTTGAGCGGTAGGCAGCTCATTTCCTGCATTTGGTTTCATTTCAAGATGGGCTTCGTCTAGAGGAGTTGGGGGCTAGGGAGGTAGAGAGGAAGGAGGAAGGCTGTCATGGAAATATATCACCCTAAGCAAAACCGTTTGGCAGAGGTCTTCTAGGATGGCCAACCCTCCCTCCTCCCTCTGGTCTACCTGCCCAGGCCCAACATGCTAATTCCATTCAGGCCAAAGGCAGCAGCCACAACCAGGCTGCAGCCCAGAGGATATTTTATTTTATTTACAGATAAGCTGTTGCCCCTGAAATCTTGATTGTTCTGGAAGCTGTGACAGAAGACAAGCCAGCCTCCATTTTTAGCAGCCTGAGCTCAGAACTGGAGCGGGACTCGCCTTAATTAGCTGTGTCACGAGCTGGCAGGCCTGGAGAAGGGGCAGCCCAGTGTCCTAAGCCTGTTCCCAGACTTCTCCATCAGGGTAGATGCCTTACACCTTCACAGAGCCCTGCCAGAGCCAACCACAGACTCCCATGTCCCCTGGTGCTACCCACGTGGGACTCAAACGTTCACACCCAGGTTTGTACCCAGCCCCATCCCTTCTGCAAGTATTGCTAGTCCTGAAACCTGCCTATTGAAACTGCATAGATTTTTAAAAAAAAATCATGTTTTTTGCATTTATTTATTATTTATTTGTGCGTGTGAGTGTTCTTGTGTATATGCACACCAAGGTACACAGGCAGAAGTCTGCTGACAAGTAGAAGAGTAAGCTCGCTTCCAACTATGGTGTCCTGGAGATCAAGCTTCTGCCATCAGCCTTGGCGTGTGCCTCTACTCATGGAGCCATCCTGTTTCCCCTAACACTGGTTTAAGAATTAGTTTACAAATAGGCCAGGAGATGGCTCGGTGTGTGAAGTTCTAGCCATGCCAGCATGAAGACTCATGTACAAAGTTAAGTGTCTCCCACCGCCAGTGCTGGAGGAGCACAGTGTGAATGAAGAGTCACTGGCCAGTCGATTCTGCTAAATCCATGAGCTCTGTGATCCGCTGGAGAGCCTGTCTCAGGAAAAAAAAATGTAAAGTGGAGAGTCACCGAGAAAAACATCCTTGACCTCTAGCTTCCACGTGCACACATAAGCACACACGCATTAATATGTACAGATGCATACAGAAAGTGCGCGTGCGCGCGCGCGCACACACACACACACACACACACACACACACACACATACACACACCCTTCACAGACTTCACACACCTGCTCTCCTCTGAACATATGCAAAGGGTCTTGTTATTTTATGTTTGAATGTCACTTTTGCTCAAAACAGCGTTTCCCAGTCTGTGATGATCCATCCACCTTATCCATCATACTCGAGTCAGTCCCCTTCAGCTCTTTCCCAGGCTTGCAGAGTGAGGAAAATAAACTCACGAACTCCCGGGGTGTCTCACTGGAAGCGGGGGCAAATACATCGGGCCTTGAGAGTTCTGGGTAGAAATTGAGTTCATGTCTTACCCCACCCACCCCGAGAACTAGCTCCAGTGGGCGCTGCTGAGCCGCTGAACGCTTGCAAGTGGATGTTTGTTTGAATTTCAAGGCCTGTAGAGCAGGCTCCTGGGACTCAAAAGAAGCCTCCCTTTTAAGGGTGGTGGAGATGTCTGGGATGAGGGAATCAACTGAAAAAGTTTATAGCTTTTTATGTTTTGTACCCAACTCTCCCCGCCCTTGCCCCTTTGGAGCCAGCATTTCACAGAGCCCAGGCTGTCTGGAGCTCAGGCACTGGAGGATGACGCTGAACTTGTGGTTCTCCCTAGGGCCGGGATTCCAGGCATGCGCCACCATGCCCAGTTATTCTGTTCTGGAAATGGAACCCAGAATCTTGTGATGGACTGGCAAGCACTCCACCCACTGAGCCACATGTCTAGGACAAACAGTGACTCTGGATGGAGGGAATCAGTCGGGAGGGCAGTAGAATCTTCTTCATCAGTCCTGAGTGAGCACTGGTAAACCAGGAGCTCACCGGATGATCCTGGGAAGAAAACTGCTAGTTTTGACATTTGAAAGATGGTCTTTCCGGGCTGGAGAGATGGCTCAGTTGGGAAGGGCTTCCTGCACAGGCACCAGGACTTGAGTCAGGAGCCTCAGCACCCCTGTAAAAGTGTGGGTGAGGAGGTGAGGCAGTGAGTGCCTGTAATACCAGCGGGGGGGGGGGCAGGAAGAGGCTGGCTGAATCCTGAGACCAGCTAGTCAGTCAGACTAACCGATTGGAAAGCTCCAGGTTCAGTGAGAGACCCATGTCGAAAAACAAGATGGAGACCAACTGAGGAAGGTATTTGAAGCCAACCTCTGGCCTCCACACTCACATGCAAATGTATGTATGCACACATGCACGAGCACACGTGCATTCACACACGCAGTAAGAGGAAGGGCATCTCCAGAGTCATGATGGGAAAAATGTTCACTAGGATTTCTCATTACATACATTGCTGGTTTGGTTGGTTAGTTCTGTTTTATTTTGAATTACGTTTTGTGAGTTCTCTTTCCTGTACATTGTTTAATATGGCTCTGCTATAGTTCGAAGGCAGGTACCCCATACCCTGCTTGAAACAGAACCCAGTGACTTGTATTAGCAAAGCAGGCACTCTACCACTGAGTTCCATCCACCAGGCCCTAGATTTTCTTTGTGGGGAAAACCATGTTTCGGAGAAGGGGTAGGCACGGATGCTCAGGGCTCTCATAGGAAGAGAGTCCGTGGAATTGTGCAGCAGAGATGCGAAAGTCTATTGCTGTGAGGTTTTGGCCAAATTTTATTTTTGCTGTGATAAAACATCAAAGCAATTTAGAGAGGCAAGGGTTTACTCAGCTCTCAGTTCCAGGTTCCAGTCTATCTGTGGGAAAGTCAAGACAGGAAGTCAAGCAGCTACTCACATATGTCTGCAGCCAAGAACACAAGACACACCCTTGCTTCCTGCTGTTTCTGCTTTGCCTAGCTTCCTCCAGTCCTACACATCTTAAGATTCCCAGACTAGGGGATGATGCCACCCACAGTGAGCTATGTCTTTGTTTATCAGTTAATAATCAAGTCACCCACCCTGACATGCCCATGAGGGTAACCTGATCTAAATAATCCCACATCTGAAACTCTTTCCAGGTAAATTCTAGATTGTAACAAGTTGACATTTTAAACTGATCACCAGAGAAGGGTACATCTGTTGGGACAAATTCTGGCAATCCTGACCACCAGGCCTAGGAAAATAGGTTACGATTTTCAGCATAGACCAATAGAGTTGGGTCTGGAGGCTGGAGTCCAGTACCACCTTCAGCTTTATGACCTGGGGTTGGACTCTTGCCATCTCTGGGTGGGAGACTCTTAAAGGAAAGGCCATCCATCTGGGTTGACTGGGCATTCTCTAACGTAATTAGGATGCTGGTTCTGAGGGACAAAGACTCCATGAGGAGCTTTAGCATTGGTTCTCACCCCACCAAAGACACCCTGGCCAGCCACGGGATGTTTTCTTGTCGTGGGATGGGGATGCAACAGACTGCCCATAAGCCACCTTATGCTGCTTAGGAGGTCTGGCTGTCAGTCCCATGCATCTTTGATTAATACAAATGGGAAAATGAATTTATTATTATGCAATGAATATTTATAAAGTAAATACCATTTATCAGATACCAGGCATATTGCTGGTCTTCAGTAAATGGGAGTCATTATTAGCACTGATATTATTATAGATATTCTGGTTGGCCAACGTTTTCCGAAACGTAAGCCAGAGCAGCAGTCTTGCCTCGTTGATGGAGAAATGGTGGGTGTTCACTATCTTGGTGGAAATGGTTTCCAAGTCCTTCCAGGAAGTATGATGGTTTTAGGATCCTGGGGCGAAAGCTTTCAAGGCAGGGTGAAAAGGCTTAGATATTCATGGTGACTTCTGGGCTTTAAACAGGAGACTTAGCTGAAGGACTTCGCCCTCTGGGTAGGTCCCTCTGCTGGCTTCTCTTTAGCTACCACATGAGGTGGGAAGGGTCCTGGAGTCCCGACAGTGGAGTGAGGCCCAGATGGAAACAGGTTTGGGATTACAGAGCCGGGCTTGGTGGAAGGGTCAGACACAGCTGGGCGATGCCTGGAAAGGAAAGAGGGAACCTTTGGAATGATGCCTTGGACTGAGCAACACTCAGCTCCTGTGGGTGTCTAGCTAGGAAAGATTTACCTCCTGCCGGCCTCCTTCCAGAGAAGCTGCAGGTGCTAAACACCCTTTTCACTTCTATGCCTCTAGGTGCAGATTCTTCTCTGCCCAGGACTGATAAGGCCTACTCCTTTCTTCCCTCCCTCTCTCTCTCCCTCCCTCCCGTCCTCCCTCCTTCCCTTCCTCCTTCCCTCCCTCTCTCTTTTCCTTCCCTTCTTTCTCCTCCCCTCTCTCTGGTACACCGTTCCTCTCTCTGTCTCTGTTTCTCTCTGTGTGTGAGAGAGTACATGTGTATATCCATGGAGGCCTTTGGTATAATTTCTCAGGAGCCATCTTCTTCTTCTTTTTTTTTTTTTTTTTTTTTTTTGACAAGGAACTCACCTATCAGGTGACTAGCTGATCAGAAATAAAAGCAAGCCACCGTTGCCTGGCTTGTCTATGCAGGAGCTGTGGATAAAACTCAGACCCTCATGCTGACACAGCAAGAACATAACCAGCACAATTGCTTCCACAGTGCCCCCTTTTCTTTAATATTTGCTATTAAAATCTATCAGCGATTATTAAAATCTAATTTAAAAATGTCACCCACAGTGTTAGTCAAACCACATTGCCATTGAACTGCCACTTTCCAAAACCCCTCCGTCTTCCCCAAGGTCCTGTTTTGCTGGCTTGGAAATGTGTATGCTGTACGGTCTTAGGGCGTCTGTTTACCCTGACCTCGATACTGGGGCATCATGCTCTGCATTGTCCTCATATGCTCAAACCATGAGCGGCCACTGTTAAGCTCCCAAACTGAGGGCACCCTGTGGCATGACTGTTGCCCCCATTATGGTTGTGTGTCCTAGTTCCTTCCCCGTAGATCTGGTCATTGAGGGGTCTGGAGATGGTCTAGCCTGGGGAATGCAGAGGAAGAAGAGTCTAGACACATGTGGGCTGGAGGGCCCTGGGCACCCGGTAAGTGACTAGTCAAGGCCTGGGCACCTTTGAACTCTAAAGGTGTGTCCAATAGAGAGTCACCTTGTGAGGGTGCTGTCCTGCCTGGCCTATGATTTAGATAGCGGTCTACTGCTGGTCTTGGAAAACTCTAAACCCCCTGAACCTCAAAACTGTCATCTGTGAAATGGGGTGCTGGTACTTAGTCCTTGATATTAATATGAGACTAGCAGAGATAATGTTTTAAAAGAAGTGCCCGTATTAAATGGTCAGTAGATACTGACTTCCTGTTGTTCCTCCTCTGAATGCCTGGAGATGTTCTTGTATTTTTGTTTGGTTGTGATTTTTAAAATTCACATTATTTTATGTGCATGTGAGTGTAGGTGCCTGCAGAGGTCAGGAGTGAGTGTCAGATCCCCTGTGACTGGAGTTGCAGAAGCTTGTGAATGGCCTGAAGTAGGAACTTGGGTTCTCTGTTGATCTATATCTCCAGCTCAGTGATGTCTGCTGTTGCTGGTTTTTTTGTTTTTTGTTTTGTTTTGTTTTTGAGACAGTGTCTCTTGTAGCCCAGGTTGGCCCCATACTTTCTGCAGGTGAGAATGGGCACAGACTTCTGATCCTATGAGATACTGAGACTAAAGGTATGTTCCTGCACCTGGCTTATGCAGAGCTATGGATGAAAACTAGCATCTCCGACCAGGCAAGCACTTTAAAGACTACATCTCATATATGCATTTGACATATCTTGCAAGTGACTCAAGTTTTAAACCAAGAGCCTCTTACCTCAGCCTCTTGAAGTCTAGGATTACAGACCTGAGCCACAGGCCAGGCTGCAGGCAGCTTCAGGTCCCCATAGAACACTATTATATGTATGTACCATTGTATATATGAGCCGGGCTCTCTAAATCCAGAGCACAGATTTGGACATATTTGTGAGCCATAGCATGAATCCATGAATTCATGCACACATAAGTCATATATGAGCCGGGCTCTCCAAATCCAGAGCACAGATTTGGACATATCTGTGGGCCATAGCATGAACCCATGTACACTGTCTCATCGATTGAGCTCTCAATCAAATTTTGGTCGCAGAGACTGAGGTGTGGATGGGAAGGTTACGTGGAGAGCACACCAGGTCTGAAGCCACAGAGAGCAGCACAGCTGATTCTCCATGTAGGGCTCCACATGCTTGATTTGATGGTTTAGTCAGCTTCAGAGACTGTGATCACTTTACCTGACATGAAAGAAAGACAGCAAGGTTGTGTAAGTACAGGGAGACCCTCGGGGGTGTTCAGAGGTAGGGCTGCACCCTTGAGACATCTGGACGCTTGACCTCGAATGTGGGTGGCAGGCGTCTCCCCTCATTTATCTCTCTCATACTTTCTATCTCTTCTCCTTTCTTTTTCTTCTTTCTGGCTTTTCAAGACATATAGCCCAGACTGGCTTCAGGTTTGCTTATGTAGCCAAGGATGACCTACTTTCACCTCCTGTGCCTTCCAGGGCATGTACCACTGTCACATCTGATGTATGTGGTACTGGGGATCAAACCCAGGACCCTGTGCATGCTAGGCAAGCACTCATAACACATACACACCATCCATATACACTCCACACACTCAGACTGTCAAAAACAAAAACTGAATAGAAAAGAACAACAGCCCCTAAAATGATTTGGTCTAAGAAGAGGGTGGGTGTGGCGTTAGGACAGAGCTGGAGATACCCCACAATGGAACACTAGTAGGAGGGGTAGGAAAGAAAGCACGGGCCTTACGAGGTACAGTGCACCTTCCATGTGGGCCCTTGTATGTGGAGGCTGAGAGGTTGTACTGAGTTCAAGGCTGACTTGAGAAAAGAAAAAAGACATGGGTGTTCAGCGTGATGAACCATTTGACCCTGTGATATCACATCGCCAATTACAAATATGCTGGGCTGGACGCATTTGTAGGTAATATGCTATCATAGAGGGATCTGCACATCATTGGTACAATGGGGTTGGAGGTGAATCTGAGGACATCCTACTAGAGGCCCTGTCTTAGCATTTCTGTGGCTGTGAATAGACACCATGACAACACTTACAAAGGAAAACATTTGATGGGGTGGCATGTAGTTTCAGAGATTTGGTCTGTTACCATCATGGTGGGAAACATGCCAGCATGCAGGCAGAGATGGTGCTGGAGCTGAGAGTCCTACATCTTGACCCATAGGCAACACGAAAGTGGACTGTCTCACTGGGCATGGCTTGAGCATATATTAGACCTCAAAGCCTGCCTCCTCCCACAAAACCACACCTACCCCCACAAGGCCACCTCCCATTAGCGCCACTCCCTTTGGGGGCCATTTTCTTTCAAATCATCACAGGCTCTGTTCTATTTAGGAGAGCTTGGGCCAACTTCCATTTTAGGGCTAGATACCTTAAGTAGGAAATACATTTCAGTTAAGAATGATTGTGTGGGGACCAGGGTACTAACCCATTCGGTAAAGACAAGCTGTCATAAGAAAAAATAAGGTGATTAGGGTGGCAAGATGGCTCAGCAGGTGAAGGAGCCTTCTGCCAAGTCTGTGACTTGAGATCACTCCTCGGGACACACATGATGGAAAGGAACGAACTGACTCCTGAGAATTGTTCTTTGCCCTCCACACGTGCACAGGGACATGTACACTCATAAGCACAGAAATTAGTAAATAAAATTGTAAACTAAAGCAACAAGGTGGAGCATAATAGAAGCCCACATGCATGTGCCTATACATATGAACATGTACATGCATAGGACACACACTCGAGCATAGGTGAGTGTCGCTGATGAGACAGTGTCAGGTGGCTGTGGGACTTCCCTCCCATTCCGTGAGGTTCAGGCGAGAACAAATGGATGAATATTGACGGCAGTCATTTGTCACACACCATGATGGCAGGTATGTCACCTGCATTATCGCTAACATTGCAGAGTGGGTAGGATTGTCTTTTCTTGGAGATGAGTGCATTCTCAAGGTCACATGGGGAAGGGGCTAGGAAGAGGGTTTAAGTCTCAAGGCACAAGAGTGACTGAGTGTGGAGATTTACTCCCTTCTGCATATTTCTGAGAGCTCAAGTTTCTTAGACAGCCATCTGTGCCTCAGTTTCCTTCTCTGTAAAGCACAGAGCTTTCTGGTGAACCTGTTAGAAGACTCAGGGAGGAGTGTGCACAGTGAGTCCCCAGATGGGCGTAGTGAGCAGGCTTCTGCTATAAGGAAAGGTCACATTCACCCTCCAGCCTCAACCACAGAGAAGACAGGTATGAGGGTCTTGGATTTGACAGGGTTGGCACTGACTACTCAGCTCTGAAATTGTAATTTTTAAAATTAGTGTGCACTCATATGTGAGCACATACAGGCCAGAGGCTGATGTTGGGTGTTTTCTTAGTCACTCTCCACCTTAGTTTTTGAGTAAAGGTCTATTTTGAACCAGGAGTTCACTAATTTGGCCAAACCAGCTTGACAGAGAGTTCCAGGAATCTGCCTGTCCCTGCCTCCTCGGCACAGGGATTATTGTGTGTGCTGCTATCTTGGTTTTTACATGGGTTCTGGGGGCTGAATTCAGGTTCTTATGCCATCTCTCCAGCCCCCCAACTGTAATGGATCCTAAGTAAAGATTGACTAGAACGACTTACCCAGGAGGCAGGAGGATTATTCTCTCACCTTCCCAAGCACCTACTTTACCCATTCCTGTCACCTGAGGCAGAGGTAGGGATATCTGCCTCCCTGTCCTGCTGGAGATGGGTTCAGCCTCTGTCAAAGGATGCGCTTTCTGAGAACGCTGTCAGGACACTCTGCTTGGAAAACCACCATGGGACGCTGTGTGCGGGATGCTACTTAATCCTTTCCTACCCTAGAGGCAGGCAGGAGAGCTCGCTCACACTGTGTCAGTACTTAACGATGAAGCCTCTTTACTAGGGCTTCCAAAAGCCTGTATGTAGGAGCAAGCTCCATTTGGGTGTGGAGGTCTTTAGAAGGCAGCTAGGGCATGACTGAAGGGCTCTGAGGTGTCCACTACGGGCTAAGGAGGGACCAAGAGAGACATACCAAGCAGCATAGATGAGGTCTCATCCACTAGAGAACAAGAACGCAGAACAAGAACTATCAGCCAATGATAGTTAAATTATTAAATTGCTCAGTAATGGCACACCAGCCATATTGGTGAAAACACAGTATAAAGTCTTTAGTACAAGCCATTGATTCGTGTGAGAATATTAAGAAGGTAGGAGTATTAACTCCATTTAACTGAAAGGGAAACTGAGGCAACAGGAGACCCAGTCACATGCGTGAGGTCCCAATGTCAGTGCTGACTTCATTCACAGTGTGTATGATCCGCTGTTAGAATGCACAGCTGCTCCTGCTGGCTCTCTGTGCGGGCAGGCTCGGGCTGCTGCTGCTGTACCTCATAACCTCCTTGGACATTTGGCTTCCTATACGCGCTCTAACCTGAGGGTAGAACTGGACCAGAGGACATCCTCAGAGGGTCCTGAAGTCTGCAAACAGCATAGCACAGCTGTCCCCTCTCCCCGTTCTGCTTTGATGTGCCTTTCGTCCACACTAATGACTTCCAGGGTAAATGGGGTTGTGATTGCTGAAAACGCATTCAACACTTAGCTCCTCTTCTCAGGGTTGGTCTTCCAAGGTCTGTCACATGGAGCTCTTCTACCCAGTAGGAGGGCCGGGAGCCTTGACCAGGCAGTATGCAGGGCAGCGTGGTGGGTACAATGACCAAGAGCCCACCTCTCTGTTATCAGCATGTAGGCTTTGTCCTAGACACTGAAAATACAATCGACTTTATTGTCTGTCTGTCCATCCATCTGTACATACATACACGCATACATACATATATAAAACTCTCTCTATATATATCTTCTATGTATTTATTTATTTATGGAACTGACAATTAACCCAGGGCTTCACATTCAAAACACATGTTTTACCACTGATCTACAAAGCCCTGCTCTGAAAACAACCAGAGAATTTGTTTCTCAATGCCACAAACCTGGTTATACTGGAACTTGCTTTATAGACCAGGCTGGCCTATAAACCTGCTTCCCAAGTGCTGCATTAAACGTGTGTGCCACCACACCTGGACAGCTTTGTGTGTGTGTGTGGGGGGGGGGGAGAGACAGAGAGAGAGACAGAGAGAGGGAGAGAGAGAGACTGTACATGTTCATGTATACGCATGTGGAGGAAAGAGGTCAACTTCGGGTGCTTTTTCTCACAGTGTATCAATCATCCACCTTGTTTCTGGAGATAGCATCTCACTGTGTGGGAGCTCACCAAGTCGGCTAGGCTGGCTGGCTGGCTGGCTGGCAACCCCCAGGGTCTTCCTCTCCTTGTTAATACTGGGGCATGGATGCACACAATCGTGTTCAGATTTATATGTGAGTTCTGGGGATCCAACTCAGGTCTTTGCGCTTGCAAGAAAATCATTTACTGATTGAGCATTGTTCCAGCCAAAAACTGATACAATTCCAGTGGAAAATTTAGGTATTACCTGTAGCTGAAGGAGGTAATTCAAAAGGTAAAAATGCCCCGGTTCAACTGCTTCAAGGGGGGACAGGAGAATCTTGCATTTTGTAAATGCCCTCCCTGCAGCTGTTCACATTTCGAAATGAATTGGCTGGTCTGTGTAGGAAGGCCAGAGCAAGGGGCTTGGTTGTTTTGACTGGGACAGGGGATTTTGGCATCAGAAAATATCTGATTAGAGACACCGTGGTTTGGGGTGAGAAGGGAAGGAATTTTCTTACACTCATCCTGGAGCCTTCTTTGAAAGGCTAGAGAGGTACCCTTTTCTAAGAGAAGCCATCCTCAGAGCCAGGAGAGAGCTCTTTGTCTCCGGTAGACAGGGGAGAAGTGGGATGGATGCCAGGCAGAAATCGAAACTTCCCAGGAGAGGAGTGAGTGCAATCGGGTCTAAGGACATGAGTCACCATGGGCCAGGGTGCAGGTGACTACTGGCCACTGCCTGGGTCCTCTGGAGTCCACTACTTAAGCCCTGTCCTAGAATTGATGTTATTTCTTTTATCCACATAACTGAAGCAAAGGTGAGCCTCCGTCTCTATGTGTGTGGTATATCTGTGTGTATGGATTTGCAAGTGTGTAAGTGTGAGAGCAGATGTGCACTTATGTGTGCATGGGTATGGAGGCCAGAGGTCAAGGTCAGCAGCTGCTCCTCAGTTAGTCCCCGCATTGTTTATTTATTTATAGAGATTTTTTTTCTCTGTGTGTACGCATATGCACAAGTGACACTGCTCACTTGTGGAGGTCAGAGCGCAACTGTTTGAGGGAGAGGGGTCCCACCTTCCACCTCGTTTTGAGACAAGGTCTCTCTTGTTTCTGCTGCAATGCTTCATACAAGCTTCTGGTTACTTGCCATAGGAGTGAAGGAACTAAAGAAGCAAGCCACCAACTCTGTCTTTCTTTCTTTCTCTCTCTCTCTCTCTCTCTCTCTCTCTCTCTCTCTCTCTCTCTCTCTCCCTCCCTCCCTCCCTCTCTCCCTCTCTCTCTTTCTTTTCATTTTCTTTTTCTTTGTTTAAAGTGGATTCTGGGAACCAAACTGAGGTCATCAGGCTTGCTAGAAGAAGTGCTCTCCCTAGCTGAGCTGCCTCTCTGGCCCGCATCTCAGTTTTTGAGACCGAGCTCACCAGATGGTTAAACTGCTTAGACTCCAGCTCCAGACTCCAGGTATCCGCCTCTCTCTGCTTCCCTGGTGCCAGGATTATAGGCATGCGCCACCACATGCAGTTTTGTTTGTTTGTTTGCTTGATTTTCGAGGCAGGGTTTCTCTGTGTAGCCCTGGCAGTCCTGGAAGTCACTGTATAGACCAGGTTGGCCTCAAACTCACAGAGATCTGCCTGCCTCTGCCTCCTGATTGCTGAACACACAGCTCTTTACATAGATACAGGAGGCTGAACTCAGGCCTCCCACTTGAATTGCAAGCATTTTACTTGATGTCGTTCTCAGCATCAATTCTCAGCATCAGATGTCTTTCTCAGCATCAGTTCCAGAGGCAGGGCCTGGGGCTCCCATGAGGATTCGCGTGGGGTGAGTTGCTTAGCAGCTTGGCACATGGTGGGGAGAAGTTAAATGTTGGTTCAGATTTCCTTCAAACAAGGGGAAAGTCAGCACCAACCTTTGAAGTTGGTGTCTTCTGCCCTCTATGTGAATGCCATCCACACACACACAAATGTGCGTGCACACTTCACACACATACTCTTCACTCACACATGTAAACACCCTACACACACACACACACACACACACACACACACAGAGAGAGAGAGAGAGAGAGAGAGAGAGAGAGAGAGAGAGAGAGAACACATTCTCCATTTTCTCCCTCTTCTAGCCCTAGGAATTCTGTCTGTAAAATGTTACTGCACCTGCGAAATAGGCACATATAAGGACTTATAATATGCACACTGACGGAAGGACTGAGAACGACAAAGGGGTGAAGACACAATGCATGAAGGATTCTGGGCGCGGGAGTTAGGTGTGCATGGGACAGCCACAGGGTAGTTGCCATGCAGACATCAAGAAGAGTGAGAATGTGGTGTGAGTCGACCAATCCCGAACCTACGATGTTGAATGAAAAGTAGTTACAGGGCTTTCGCGATGGCTCGGTGGGTCAAGAGGCTGGTCACACAAGTGTGATGGCCTGACTTCTGGTGCCCAAGACCCATGTCGAGGAAGGAAAGAATGAACTCCTGCAAGGTGTCTTCGTCACACATTGTGACATGAGCCCACCTGCACATAGTAAAGGAATGAGCGTGAGAAAAAGGCAAACATTTAATAAAGATAACAGATTCAGAGGCAACTGGTGTCTCCCCAGTGTCACTCTCTGCAAGTGAGCTTAGGTACGCTTCTCAGGGAGGCTGGCAGGTGAAGCAGAGGCATGAGAAGGAGCTGAAGGCCCAGCAGGATTCTCTGTGGGCCACAGAACACTTGTGAGTGTGGAAGAGGCAGAGCACCCGGATGTTTTGAAGGTGCCCCTCCCCGAATACGATGCCAATAAGACAGAGTTTCAAAGCACCAAGAGTTTTGAAAGCAAACATTAATCAGGTAGACTCAAATTCATTTCGAAGCATCTGTTTGCCTGAGTCCCCACCGCCCTC
>NC_022013.1:10121448-10131760 GCF_000317375.1 Microtus ochrogaster | reverse complement strand
CATGCAACCTGGGAGGCCTGGGAGGCCACTTGGCACTTTATATAATCACTTGTCTAGGCCCCAAGTGGAGCTGGGAACTGCAGCTCTTCCCACCAGATGGGGCTGGAGCAACCTGGTCTTTCTGAGCTTGAAGCAGGTGGGACAGCATTTGGTGTCACCTGAGGACTTTGGCTTGCTGGTTTCTGATTAGCCCGATGGAGGTAGTTAGAGCCACCTTGCAGGGCCAATGACAACCTTTCCTACACCACCTCCCCACCCCCCCACTCAGAGCCTGGCACACTTTGGTGTCACAACTGCTACGGCAGATGTTTAAATTCATTCAGGGATTCTGGGCAGGTAGCCTGAGTTTGGGTCCCAGCTGGGCAAATTACAGTCTGTGGGACTTAGAATCATGTCTCTACTTCCCTGTGTTATGTAATCGGCGAAAGTGGGTTAGTTGCAGTCAAGAGCTCAGTCAAACTGTGAGGGCTAAAAATGAGATATATAAGTAAGGCCACAAAGCACTTGGCATTGAGCCTGACTGGGAGAAGAGTGAATATTAGCTATCATTGTGTGTGTGTGTGTGTGCATGCGTGCATATATGTACATGTGTGTGTGTGCACGCGCGTGTGTGAATGGATGTTCATGAGTGCGCAGCTCCACATGTGTGTGGGGTGTATTGAGGCTGGAAGTCAACCTTTATCATCTTGTTTTTTAAGACAGACTGTCTTGGCCTGGAGCTTTCTTAGTAGGCTGTGCAAGCTGGCTAGCAAGCCCCATGGATCCTCCTGTTTCTGTCTCCCTAGAACTGGGGTTATAGGTGCACACTACTGCACTTAGTTGGTTGGTTTGCTTATTAATTTGTTGATTTAGTGTGTTATGTGTGTGTAGGCTGTTAGGCTTCAAACCTGGGACAAATGGTTGAGGTACCTGTTTAACATATCAAAGTGGACCTGGCTTCCAGGTTCTCCCAGCATCCCTTGGTCCCTACCTGTTACAGGGTGTGACTGACATAACTTACCCTCTACCTTTAACTCTTCAGGGGCTGGGCTGCCCTTCCCCCACAGGCTCTTTCCTCTATAGTCCTGCCATTTTGGTTACCTGCCCTTTGGCTTCCTGGTTGCTGCGCCTGGTTCCCCTCCCTCCCATCTCCTTCCTCTCCCCACTCTGCCCACTTGGCCAGCTCAGTCTGTCCCTGTCCACTCTGGTCTCTCCCAGACGTCGCTGCCTCTGTCCCCTTTTACCTGTAACACACCTTCTCCTCCACCACACCTAGGAGCACTCATGTCCTCTCCTTCCCTTTAAAGTTCTTTCTTCCATTCATAGGTCGGAGGACAGTTTGCAGGGACTGGATCTCTCTTCTTACCATAAGGGTTCTGAGGATCGAACTTAAGATGGCCAGACTTCGTGTCCTTATCTGCAGAGCCATTTTGTCAGGTTTACCCAACTTTCTTCTTCTTCTTTAATGTGGGTTCTGGAGGTCTAACACAGGTCCCCATGTTTGTAAGGTAGTCTCCCTCTCAGCCTACCATCCTTAGCATTTTCTTGAAACACTTGAACAGGTAGCCAGCCACTCCTGATCTTCAGTAAGTTAGGTTGACTACAAAGATTTTTGTCATATGAGGAGAGATGCAGAGGATTGTCACTTCACTGTGGAGACTTGGGCTTTCTGGAAAAATAGACAGAACCAGACAGAATATACCCAATTAAGTCATCATTTTCTTACAGGAATCTGTTTCTCAACTGGCTACTAACTATGGGGGACTTCATTAGGGAGGATTCCCTAGAGCTTCCTTTGAAGAAAACCTTGTTCAAGGGGCCAGGGAGATGCCCAGTCAGCAGAGTGTTTGCAGTGCAAGCATGAGGATCTGGGTCTGGATCTCAGACCCAGAGGCCATGACAGGTCCCTGGAAAGACAAAGACAGGTGCATCTCTGAGTCTTGCTGGCCGGCCAGTCTAGCCAAAACAGGGAGCTCCACCCTTAGTGAGAGAGCCTGCCTCAAAAGATGAAGGGGAGAGAGACTGAGGAAGATGCTTATCATTGCTATCTGACGTCTACACACACACACACACACACACACACACACACACACACACACACACACACACAGCAGAGATCCTTTTTAGGCCACTGAGGAACATGGAGTGTTTGGAGTAGCCCAAGAGGACAATGAAGATTAAATATAGAAGACTTCAGTGGAAGGGGAGGCAATGTTCCCACCACAGGGGAAACTATAGAATTTTCCAAGAAACTAAGTGCAAATGCAAGGCCGTACTAAAGAAGCTGCAGCACGGTGGCTGTATTTCTTGGAAGGAAACATCAGGAAATACAAAAAGAGAGTTGGCACCAGAAGACAGGCAGAGTCAATAGAAGAGGTTCTCAGAAGCAGAGGATGGAGAGTCCTGGGTCCGTTGGGTCTTAGCAGAGGCAAAAGAGTTCCAAATGGGGAACCTTCACTGAGGGCGGAGATTGGCCAAAGGGATCTGATAGTAAGCCAACCAGCTCTGTTCCCACATTAGATGCTACACCTGTGATGAGAAGAAAGGGTGGGGAGGGGAGGGGCTGAGACAGATGACATCTTCAGAGTATGTGTGCTTATTTTAAAAAGCCAGCCAAGGGCTGGGGATGTGATACAATTCATTCTGTAGAGGTTTTGCCCAGGATGCAAGAAGCCCTGGGTTCCATCCTCAGCACCACAGAATCCTGGTACTGATGGTGCACTATAATCCCAGCACTTGGGAGGAGAAGGCAGGAGAATTAAAAGTTTATGCTACCAAGAGAATTTCAGCCAATCTGTAATACATACGACCCTGTCTCAAAAGAAACGAGTAAATAAAACAAAAGGAAAAATAGCAAAACAGGATACCAGCCTTAGATGTGGGCTCCTGCTTTCTTGACATTTGATTAGAATTTAATAAAACAGTTATTTTAAATAACTTTTATTAATACTTGTGTGTGTGTGTGTGCATTGCCATGGCACATGTATGGAGACCAGAGGACACCTTTCAGCATGTTGGGCCCTGGGGATGGAACTTAAGTTGTCAGCCTCGGCTGCAAGCGCCTTTCCACACTGAGCTGTCTGGACAGCAGCGTCATTCCTTTTTATCTGGAGGTTTCCTATATTCTACGAATGGATCGGGTTAAAACTCTAAAGAAGTGGCCCTTCCCAAGCCTGTTGTTACTCTTCAATGTTTGTGTTCTTCATTCGTGTGTGTGTGTGTGTGTGTGTGTGTGTGCACGCACGCATAATGTGTGCAAGATCTCTGCCACTGAGCTACATCCCAGTGCCTTGCATGTTTTTAGGGTAGAAGCATGAAGGGTTTTTGCTGCATGTTCCCGATCTCTGCACCCTCTACAGATGTATCTTCCACCACTTCTTTCAGGAATCTGAAGGCTGCTGGGCCAAGCTCTTCTGTATTAACCTAGGGCCTCTCTTTCTGTCTCATTGGCCGGACAACTTAGCACACGTGCAGCGGTCTCCTGCTTAGCAAGGCCCGGATTCCATCTCTAGCATGACATAGGCAGGTGTGTGGTCAATGGAGGGCCAAATATGGCATCGGCCAAGCCTAGCCAGGACCCCACCTGGGCAGTGGATACCTCCCTACCCCCATGTCATTGTGGAGGTGCCCTTGAGTCTCAGTGTGCTGATGAGAGAAGAAAGGAAAACAATATTTGTGATGATTTTCTTTTTTTAAAATTTCACTGTAGTGAAATAGCTGCAGGAAAAGCAGGACTAAAGGCCCCCCCTCCCCTTCCCCACGCACCCCTGGAATCCGACTTAACATTGTAAGCATTTTCCTTACAGCCTCCCAAAGTTTAAATATTAATTTGCCTGTAATTGGCGGAGAAAACAAACAAGCAATTAAAAACGTTACAGAACTGACTTTCTCTTTCCTGTGCCTGGCCCTTCCCTTTCATTTTGCTCCCACCGCCTAGAACTGGCTGTAAGACAATAGGACCCCAGGCTGTGTGGAATTCTAAGCCCCGCTTGCCTTAAAGCTACAATATGGATTTAATTTATATGCAAATGAAAGCAATAAAAAGGCAGACACTGTAGAAATTATAGGGTTTCCCCCTCCCCGCCTTTTCTTAGGAGAGCACAAATCCTTTCTCTCCTCTTCCGACTAAGACCTAATTATTATTGGTTCTTGCCCCCCCCCCCCCAAACTCTGGGTGTAAACTGGGCCGTTTAAGAAAAACAATAGAATATTGGAGCATTCCGGGAATTTCACAGTCCGACTGTCTCTCCCCTCCTCCCCCCCACAGGGCAGGCAGGGGCTCCTCTGTTGACCAGCAGAACGCAAACCTGATCAAAGGCTACCGGAAGCCTTAAGTAGACCAAAATGGGGGCTCAAATATGCTAATGGCTGAGCTAAATATACTTTAATCCTGTTATAATACAAGGTAACTTGGAGGCAGGGAACTGGCCTGGTGGCTTTAGTCAGGGTGGAGGGGGCCCCCCGGGGCACCCCTGCGAGTGTTGAATAGAAGTTGCTTCCTATTCTTTCTCTGGCTGGGGGTGGGGCCGGGGACTTCCTTCCTCAGAAGCCCACACCAGCCCCGCCTGTCCCGTTTGCGGAGTGTCAACAGTTGGGTGAGCAAGTCTCCTCAGCGCTTAGATCAGTATCCTGTGACCTTCTACATTGAAGTGCGCCATTCAGCCAAGCCTTCCAGCTGTTGCCTGAATGGTGAGAGGGGTTTTTTTTTTTAATTTTTTTTCTCCCTTCTTTCTTCTTCTCTTTTAGAGCAGGGCATGGCTTAGGAGGACACTAGGCAACAGTTTTAAATTAGGACCTCCCCACCACCCAGCTTGTATTTTCAGAGCCGGGGGAAGCCCGGCTACAGGGCTGGCAGATGTATTTTGGAACAGAATTAAGCAAGCCTGGAGGGAAATGGGCCTCTCGGTTCACTTTCAGGACCCAGACTTCAGCCTTCCTGCAGCCTAGGCCTTGGGCCACAACTCTGGCAGCTTAGGCCCTGTGTGCTTTAGACACAGTTTGAGTTGGAAGATCTATGTAAGTCCTTACGCAGCCAATTGCTGATATCTGAAGATTGGAAGGGAAAAAAGAAAAAAGTCACTGTGAGGCCTACCCCATAGCCAGGAGCTCAACTCTCAAGTGGAGATCGGAGTGGGGAAGGGGCCCGCATCGCTGTCTCTTAGCACAAATTACACAGTGGATACATAAGGCTGCAGTGCTGTGTTTCCAGTCACCTGGTTGCGTGGGAACCTTGGCTTGTGCCCGCCCAGATACTAACGCTGTGACAGGCAGCTCGAATGGAACTTTGCTTTGCTCCTGTTCCTGCACACTTGTGCTGCCTTCACCCTTTCCTTCTTCCTTCTTCGTTCCTCTTCCTTCTCCCTGCTCTCTGCTCCCGTCGAACCTCCATCCGAATGCTGTGTCACATGTCTCCTGGACGTTGTTGGCCTCAGAAAGTCTGACACAAAGCAAATGAACAAACAAAATCGTCGAAACTGGGCACTGAGCGAAGAGAACATTTCTCCTTCCCTGTCACCCAGGCCTTGGTTTTCTAACCCTAACCTTGACTCTGGCAGAGTTAGAGAAACTGTGTGCAGTGGCTCTTCACCTCACCCTCTGGTGCTTGGGGGCCTCTGTCCAGCAGATGTTCAGGCGGATGTGTAAGGACTCAGAACTCCCTAGCGGTTCCGTCTGTTCTGCTTGGTAGCAAGGAATGTTACCCCAAAAGTACAGAGGGCAGGAGCCACAGGTATTGAGCAAAGCCTGGAATTTGACCCCGGTCCTACCACTTACTGACACTGTGATTTGGGGCAAATTCCTAATTTTCCGGCCTGGGTTATTTCATCTGTAAAGTAAGGGTGGAAGTAGCTCTCGCAAGCAGGCTGTTGGGATTAGGTGTGATAATCTCTGCAGAGGTCTGGGTGTGCTCAGAGCCTGGAAGCAGCTGGTGACAGGTGACTGTCTTAGGACTCACCCTTGCTCAGGCAGGATGTCATTATCTCTGTCCATGAAAGAGTCCCTTTGGTACTTTCAAAGACAGAAGAGGAGAATTCAGCCCTCGATTTTAGGGTTTTCTGCACGACCCTCTAACCCAAAAACTTCTTCTTAAGGCGTTGATGTTTGCTGAGGCCTTGCACAGGTGTAAGGTCTGTAGTTCCTGGCATCTCTAAGGTTCCCTCCGTTCTGTCTTTCATTTTTAATATCTTCCTCCAACCCTGCCTGGAGTTAAGGCCTCCAGAAGTCTATGGGGTTGGGGGTGGAGAGGGTGACCGCCCTGTACAAATGTCCTCTTCAGACAGCACGATCTTGCCTTGAACGAAACCCCCACCTCCAGCAACAGTCTTAATTATATAATATTTTTTCAAGTAAACAACCTGGCTGAAGAAGGAAAACAACATCAATTTTTGTCAAAATAAGTTGGGGCCAATCCCAGCTAATGACATTAGTGGCCAGGCATCTCATACTGCCCTTGTTCCTGTGTCTGACCCCCTCCTATCAATAATAATAGGAAAACAGAAACTAGTTTCCAGAGATATTAGAGCCCCACAGCCCCTCAAACACGAGAATCCATACCCACACTGAATCCAGGAGTCATTTTGTTGATACTTGTCTCCTGGGAAAACTATGCAAAGATCTTTGACCCTTTACAGACAAACACTGTATTATCCTGACTATAGTCTGAGCCATCAAGTATCTCCTGGTTCACCTTCAAACTGCCATAGCAGATAAGAGGACAGAGGCAGTGTCTACTGAGCAATTCCTCTGCTTCCTTCATCCAAACTCTTCATGTTGCACACGTTCATTAACATCCCCCATGCATGTCTCATTACTATCTCATCAAACATTTATCATTACTTCAAGATAGATAATTAAAATTTTATACAGTTATTTCTCTATATGACAATCTAGCAGATTTCCAAACCTCCCTCATCCACCCCAGAACTCAACATGTACCCTAACAATTGGACAAAAAAAAAAAACAAACCTCACGAACTTTCGATTTGATGTACAGAAGGCTTAGGACCAAGTTCTAAGAAACAGTTTGGATGGAAGTATAGACATCTGGCCAGACAAAGCTTGTTCTTCATCAAACAAATAACTGGATTCCACTGATAATATTGTAAGATCCACAATGTAAAATGGGTGATTTTAAGGCTTGAACTGGATTTGTTAGAATTGAGTACTCCCAGACAGCAGAGGCAATAAACGTAAAAAGATTAGTGAAGAATTACTTTCCAGATGCCTGTTACATTTAGGATTAGAGGTCCCGATATGTGCTACGTATCACACGAACTGCACAGACCGTGCGAGTATCGGGTTCGTTAGGAGGAAGGAGAGGTCCTTCTTGCCTGGAATTTAAGACTGGGGGCTGGCTTTTCGGCTACTTACAGCTCCGAAGAGAATTTCCGGATGGCGGGAAGATCCAGCGTGAGCAAGAGGGGGGTCCTCTTGTTCTTCCTGTGCAATTTCTCAGCTTAGACCCCGACTTCTAGCAGATCAATCATCTGAGACCAAACTCAGCCTAAGGGGCTTGACTTGAAATTTATCAAATCATATGAACTTGGTTTGGGGGAGGCATAATTCCTTATTCAGATATTTTTGTTAAAAAACTCATTGCCAGGCTCTGCGAGAGCTGGGCACTCACCAATTTCTCCCCTAGATATAGGCAAACCAGATACATGTCAGTTTAGTCTGTCTAAATTAATTCAACTGATTAATGCAACTTTCTTAAAAAAATGCATGGTACCTTTCAAACATTTCTCACCCAGTCCAAAGAAGGGGAGGCTCTGGGTTACCAAGCTGCGACTCTAGGTGAAAAACCCACTCTTCTCAACCCCTCACCCAAAAGATCTCAGGGGTTCCAGGCTGGCCTCAAACTCACTGAGTAATTGAGGATGACCTTGAACTCCTGATACTTCTGCCGCCACCTCCTGAGGGCAGGGATCACAGGCTTGTGTATCCTCAAGCCTGGTTTGCGCAGTGCTGCCTGGATGCATGCTACACAAACACTCTGACTGCCCCCCTTTTTTCTTTGGGGCTTTTGGTTCTCTAGCGGGATGTTTGTCATGCTCTGGACAGGTGGGGCAGGGGCTGGCTAGGTGAGACAGGTCTGTTGAAGACACCAGGGACCTACAGTATGTAATGCTGCCTGAGCAGGCACTGGACTAAACAGGTTTTGTAGGAGGGCTTGCAATTTTAGCAGCTGCTGTTTGGTATTGCTGGGGAGATGCTTGGGTCTGTGTAGGGATAGATGGGCTTCGGTCCATCTGATGTTGTATGTGCACCACCCGACTTGCCGTCTCCTCTCCTGGTCATAGGGTCTTAGCAACAATCACACACCCTAGCTGCAAGTTTTTTTATTTAACCCTCCTTCCCCACTATGCGTGTGTGCATGTGTGAGTGCATGTGTGTGCATGCATGCGTGCGTGTGTGTGCATGTGTGTGTGTGTGTGTGTGTGTGTGCACCTGGTGGTCAGGGCTCAGCCTTCCTCCTCAGGCCTTGATACACAATGCCATGTGTTTGTATGTCTAAGGAACCTTTCTGTCTACACTTTTGATGATTTCTTTGTGGTGGGTTAGTGAGAGAAGGGTCTGCCTTCAAATGATTTTATATTTGCCTGTATGTGTGTGTGTGTGCAGATACAGGTGTGTGTGCACCTGTCGGGGTCAGAGGTCAACCTTGGGTGTTTCCCAGGAGGTGACAGCCTTGTTTCTTGGGTTTCAGACAGGGTTTCTCTGTGTGACAGCTTTGGCTGTCCTGGAATTAATTTTGCAGACCGGGTTGGCCTTGAACTCACAGAGATCTGCCTGTCTCTACCTTCCAAGTGCTAGGATTTAAAGATGAGTGCCACCATTCCCAGCTGTTTGATTTTTAGATCAGCCTCCTCCTTCTTTCTTTTCTTTTTTTTCTCTCTCTCTTCTTTCTTCCATCCTCCCCCCTTCCTTTCTTAACAGTTTTTGAACTGCATCTCTTTCTTGTGTGTTCGTGTGCACCTCAGCATGCCCCAATGCCCCAGATATCAGAGGACAACCTGGAGCTGTTGATTGTTTCTTTCTTCATGCGGGTCCTTAGTATTGAACTCAGTTTATCAGGCTTGGTGGCAAGAGCCTTTATTAGTAGCTTTGTCACCTTTTCTGTCCCACACTTTTGTATCTTAGAAAGGTTCTCACAGCACAGTTGGCTGCGTAGCTAACCCCGGGCATCTGTCTGTCTCTGCTTCCCCAGTACTGGAATTACAAGCACAGTCTACCATGCCAAGCATTTAACACGGATGCAGAGACTTGAGCTCAGGTCCCCACCATTGCTTACAGGTTAAGGTGTCCCTCTGAACCAGACCTTTACTTCTGTTTGGAAATATAATGAATTTTGTTGGTCAGTGTTCAGAGGGGTCATCCTCACAATGAATCTGTGACATAGACAACACAAAATCACCATGTAGGATGGAGAAAAAGTGGCTTCAAGAGTGTTCTGAAATTGGGGGGGAGGGCGTGGAAACTCTCTAAGGCTTATGTCTATCCTGGAACCTGCATGCGGGACCTGCAGGCCACATGTGACCAAGGATGGCGATGGATTCAGTCCAATGCCAAATTGTAAACTTACTCAAAACATTGATTTTTTTTTTTTTACATCCCACCCTGTTTTTGTAACTTTAGTGAGAACTTAAAATGTTTGGTATATTTATTTGTTATTTGTGTGTGTGTGTGTGTGTGTGTGTGTGTGTGTGTGTGTGTGTGCGTGTGTGCATGTGTGTGTGAAGAGGTAAGAAGGCAACTTTCAGAAATTGGTTCTCCCCTTCCATCATGTGAGGCCCAGGATTGAACTCAGGTGGTCAGGCTGGCTGAGCTGTCTTATTGGCTCTCTAGTTAAAACATTGTAGATAACAGTTTTGTGCTTGCAATGTCAAAAATTTGGACATACTCATGAGGTACCTACTGTTCTCTTTATTTCCATGTAAATCTAATGTACATTCATGACGGCCAGTTTGTCCTGGGGCAGTTTAGTGATTTCCTGGACCTGGATGTTTTCTCACATCTTGGCAAAGGAGCAGCAAGCAGGTGAGAGAACAGATTTGGAACTGTGAACGGTGGATCTTGCCCCAGAGGCAACAGTGAGCTTTGTGACAAGCTGATGTGCCAGGCTTTGTCACGGGGTCATGACACATAGTCCTCCAGGACTCCCTCACTCAGACTGCAGAGGGACACCTTGAGCCTTTTAGGATGTGATTCCATGTCTGTCTGCCCTCAGTGGTCTGTGAGTTTCCCCTTGGGTCTGCTGTACATATCTGACATCAGTAGGGACACAGTGAACCAAAGAATAGCCCACTCGTTTTAACAGGGTCTGGGAGAGTAGAGA
>NC_022013.1:10103846-10121348 GCF_000317375.1 Microtus ochrogaster | reverse complement strand
GGGTGGGAGGGTGGGGGCGTCCAGACTGGAACAGGAAGAGTCTACCGGGATCACGTAGCAGGAACAAATGAATGGAGCCTTCAGCTCGCATTCTTCCCTAATTCTCCCTTCGCTGCGGTGTGTCACAGAGAAATGCGCTGCTTCGCCAGCCAGACACAGCCTAACATCGGGCAAATCTGAGCTCGCCCTCACCCCTAGCCCCGTTAAATTGGTTTGATCAGCCTGGTGGCCTGGAATGTCTGAGGGCTTGCAAAAGACACAAGGGCATTTGTTGGGGGGTCTCATATACACTCTCAGATTTGACATGGCTCAACAGTTGCATGGCTCCTTCTGTCTGCCTCCAGGACAGACGTAGCTCCACTGCCCAGCCCTGCCTCCCCACACACAGTTAACACAGGCTGATTCCTTTAGACGGTGTGTGATTTAGAACAAAATTTTTATTAAAAAAAAAATGAAGTCAGGGTTTGGGGAGACAGCTCAGTCAGCGGAGTGTGAGGGCCTGGGTTTCATCCCCAGAAAGGGAGCCAGGTGTGATGTGACAGTTCTTGGTGAGAGGTACAGCATGGTTCTGAGAAGTGGAGATGGGCAGATCTCTGGGGCTCCCTGGCCAGTCACCCAAGCCCACTGGGTGAGTTAGAGGCCAGCCAGGCTCTATCTCAAAAAGAAAAAAAAAAAGGTAAGCAGAATCTCGAGGTTGATGCCTGATCTCCAAAGCATGTGTATGCACAAACACATGAACACTCACGTGCACACACACACACACACACACACACACACACACATACACACACACACACACTCAACATTAGAGTCAGAGTTTCAGTGGAAAGTAACATACAAATACTTTACAGAGCAGCTGAGTGGGAGGGGGTGAAGGACCGAGCTTAAGGTCCCAAAGAGATTTATTTATTTTTGAGATAAGATCTCTTTGTATAGTTCAGGTTGTCCTTGAACTTGAGATTCTCTTAGCTCATCCCTTCAAGCATTGGGATTACAAGTGTTCCACTACACCTGGCCTAGAGATGATTCTCGAGTGTGTGTGTGTGTGTGTGTGTGTGTGTGTGTATGTGTGGTGTATAAGTGTATCTCTCCCTTCCTAGGAATTATAAGGATTATTATAATTGCTAGAGATTGCTAGGGTTATAAGCATGTGCTACCCCAGATGGCCTTCTGAATATATTTTTTAAAAGATTTATTTTTATCTTTAACAACTGTGTGTATCTGTGTGTGTCTGTGTCTGGGCACATATAGGTGTCTGAAGAGCCCTGGAGCTAGAGTTACCCAGTTGCTTTTTACATGGGTTCTGGGAAGCGAACTCAGGTCCTCTGCCAGAACAGCAATGCTTCAACTGCTGAGTCGTCTCTCCAGCTGCCCTCTGAATATTCTTTGCATTGTTGTTTGGTGCTGATGTAATGTGGTTAAGGCAGTTTAGACTAGAAGGCCCTTGAGACTTTGTAGTTTTAATGGTTTAAGTAAAATGCTACAGGTCCCTGAGTGGTGGCAGGCAGTGGGCAGTGGGTCCCAGGGCCACAAAGGCAGCTGTGTCCCAGGTAGGAGCCCCTGACTGGCCTGTGGGCCATTGAGGACCAGCGGGTCCTAGGTGTGGAATCGCATGGGGGGTGAGAGACCAAGATGGGTAGGCATGCCATGCAGAGGAAGTGGGTATTTATTTAGTGGGTTATGGAAGGGAAGGGGAGAGAGAGGAAGAAGGGGATGGGGGAAAGAAACAGAGAGAGAGAGAGAGAGAGAGAGAGAGAGAGAGAGAGAGAGAGAGAGAGAAAGGGAGGGTAGAGGAGAGATAGCAGCAGCAGCTACCTCTTTGGGAGAGAGATGGAAAGAAAGAGACTGAGGCTGCCTGTAGGAAGGAATGTCTACCTGCCTCAGAGGTGAACAGGGAAGGGAGTGGGCAGGGCTTGTCTCTTAAAGGGACAGGACAGAACATTACAGTAGTAGCAGGAAGGACTGTGTTTCTCAGGTGTATTCCTAGTTGAGCTCATGTCCCCATAAGTGGAGTGGCTTTTGCTAGTTGTGCAGCTAGGCTGACCAGTCTGCTTAGGTGAGGATGACGTCATTATGTTTTGTTTTTTTTTTTTCCGTTCCACTAAGAGCTGGCCTCACCAGGACTAGATGAGACTTCATACATCCAAGTCACGGGCTGTGGGAACCTTACACTCTTTGTGTCACTGGACAGTGACAGGGCTTCACAGCCATGAACTGTAGCCTGAGTGGCAGGACCTGACAGGCGCCAAGAGATTAGAAACTAAGGAGGACTAGGGCCTGGGATGTGACTCAGCACCACAGAGCATGTGCAAAGCCATGAGTGTCTCCAGGACCATAATAAAGTCATCTCTCTCATTAAATTAAAAAAGTAAACTGGGGGCTGGGAAGTGTTTCATTGAGTAAGAGTGCTTGCTACATAAGCACGAGGACCTGAGTTCAAATCCCCAGTACCCATGTAAAATGTCAGATATGGCTGAATGATGGTCTGTGACCTCAGTGCTGGGGGAGAGGGTCAGAGAACTACTGGAGCTTGCAGCCCAGCTCCAAGTTCAGGGAGGAGACCCTGTGTCAAGGAAATATGATAGAGAGTGATGGAGGACACCCAGTGTTCTCTTCTGAAGCGACTTCTCTCTCTCTCTCTCTCTCTCTCTCTCTCTCTCTCTCTCTCTCTCTCACACACACACACACACTAAATAAATGAACAAATTTGAGAATCTGGAGAGATGGTTCAGTTAGTAAAATGTTTGTTTGCTTTGCAACTGTGAAGACCTGAGCTGGGTTCAGAGCCCTTAGGAGAAACTTATAGAGTGGATGCTGGTGGGAGCTTACCCAGTCAGACTCTAAGCTCTCTGGAGAGCCAGTCTAGTCCACTCAGAGAGTTCTAGGTCAACGGGAGACCTTGTCTCAATAAAATAAAATAAAGTGGACAGTACCTAAGGAATGACACCTGAGCTTGCCGTCTGACCCCTTGCACACGTGGATACACACACAGATAAAGTCAATCAAATTGGAGGAGGGAGTGGAGGGAGGAAGAGGCAAGTTGACAGAAAGTGAGTCTAGGAGACTCAGTTCTAACTCTTAGAAGTTTTTCTTCTGCTGCTGCTTGATCTTCTTTCTGTGTCTAAGCAGCCAGTGTGATTGATGGGGTCATCCTTACGGCGTGCATCCTCCCAGTTCTGCAGAGTGAGTTCCAGGCCAGCCTGCTCTACATGGTAAGTTCCAGGCCAATCAGGACTACAGGAGACCCTGTCTCAACAACAACAATAACAACAACAACAACAACAACATCAACAATGAATGAGGCTGCTGTTCTTCCTGTGACGTTGAGGTAGCATTCCAAATGGGAGACTTTTTCTTGACTTGAGGAAATGAGAAAGGAGCCTCAGTCTTGGAGAGCTCCAAGGAAGTGTGTGTGTGTGTGTGTGTGTGTGTGTGTGTGATATTCTATGAGTACCATCACCATGTGTATATACAAGTGTATAGAGGCCAGGGGACAATGTCTGATGCCATCCTTTGAGATAGGCTCACCAAGTAGTCTAGACGGACGGCCAGGAGCCTCTGTTTCCCTCTGTCACGCTGAGACTCACACACCTACTACCAGGCCTGGAGCTTTTACACAGGCTCTGGGGTTGGAATTCAGGGCCTCAAGCTCGTTAAGGAAATGCGTTACCAACTGAATTATGTCCACTATAAAATAAATAGGCAAACAGCAAACAAACAAACAAGCAAATAAAATAGTTTCAAGTTTCGCTTCATACATTGCTTCTCTTTTTCCCCTTCAGACACAGTTTTGCATACTTGCCATATCACAGTATGGTATAATGCAACTCCTATATACAAAGGAGGCAAAAATATGTGGGCCAAATAGTAGTATTTGGCTTATTTTAGAGGTCTGAAACTAAAGACATAATATCTCTGAAATATATCCACACCAAAAAACCAGAAACGAGGCCAAGCTGAAGACAGAAAAGCAGTTCTGACTGTGTCAATGAAAGAAGAAAGGAGGAAAAGATAGAGAAGCCTGGTGATTACTACTCAGGAGGCAGCGGCAGGCGGAGTGACACGGTGGGAGGCCAGGCTGGTCTCTGTGATGAGTTCCAGGCAGGTCAGAGTTGGATAGTGTGATCCTATCTCAAAACGCCACTACAGTGGCTGAAGGTAAGGCTCAGTGGTTAACAGTGCTTGTTGGTCTTTCAGAGGCCTGGAGCTCTGTTCCCAGCACCCACATCTAGTAGCTCACAATGGCCTCTAGCTTAGCTCCAGGGGACCCTGTGGCCTCTTCTGGTCTTCATGGGGCATCTCCATGCACTTGTCCAGATACATAGACATATACATATAAGGAAAAAAATGACATAAGTAAAGAACTGGGACTCCAGCAAACAAACCCTATAAGTGAAAATGTAAAGGAGATTGAGTATTAAAGAAACAAATGATGTAATAAAGGTAAATTATATAAATGGCTTAATTATTTGTTAAAAGAAAACTTTTTTGGTGGGCGGATGGGGGCATTCAAGATAGGGTTTCTCTGTAGACCAGGTCGGCCTCAAACTCACAGAGATCCAGCTGTCTCTTCCTCTCGAGTGCTTGGATTAAAGGCCTGTGCCACCACAGCCTGGGAAAAGAACACACTTTATCTCACTGAACATATTATTAATTTCATGGCTGTGGGGATGGCTCAGCTGCTAAAAATGTCTGCTGTATCAGTATGAGGACCTGGGTTAGGATCCCAGAATCCATGTGCGAGCTGTAAGCAGAGAGAGCAAAGCACCTGCAATTCCAGCACTCCTTCGGAGAGACGCGAAGCAGGAGCAGGAGGATTCTGGAAGCTTGTGGGTCAGCCAGGCTGGTGTATGAAGCCGAGAAACGACAGAGACACTGTCCCAGACAGCTACGAAGGACCAACGCCTATGTCTCTGACCTTCACCTTTATGCTGTGACACTTGTGTACCCGAAACTTACACACATGAGCACACACATAAGCACACATAGTGCACACCCATGTGTGCTATTAGCTTCAGAGTAATTTCCTGGGATGCATTTCAATGTTAGTGTAACTTTTTTTGTAACAGAACGTTAAATTCAAAGTTCTGGTTCTAAATTCAGCTTTAAAAATACTTTAATGAATTTGGAGCCAAGAAAAGAATCTTTGCAAACTCACCGACCCAAATGGAAGAAATACCCTGTTGGCTGTGCTTACTAAATCAAGTTGCTCATAAAAATCCAGCAATTACGCTCAGCTTTTTACAGAAATTCATCTAGTCAGCTAGTCGGTTTCCATCTCTCTTAATGTCAATTGGTATAAACTAATCAAAAGACATACTTTAACAAGTGGGTCTGAGAGTCCCTGAAGCTCTTTCTCTGGAAAATGTTTAAATAGGCTCGAAGTTGTTTCCAAGTTTGGAAAGCGTGCGAATGTTGGAGCAATGTCTAAAGGTGTGATATGTTCTAGTTCAGCAGGAAGAACTGTATAGTCATAGGGACATTGCCACACGTCTGTGTGCACAGCAGCTACACGGCACACGATAGTCCGGCAAAGCTGTTTGTCATCCACTGTTAGAACATCACTTCTCCCTGGAAAGCAAAGATATTTTTATAAATTAAGACTATGCCAGCTCTTGTATTGTAACAGCCAGTCTTAACCATAGAAAATCCTCAGGTACAGAACATGCATTTTTGAAAAGAAAAATGTGGAATTCATCTTATAAATCAGTTACAAACAAACACCCCCAAAACTTGACTGTAAGAAAACCTACTCTTTATTCCCTTCCCTGTCCTCCCTCCTTCCCTTCCACTCTCCCTCCTTCCTTTCTTTTTCAGAGATAGACCTATGTAGCTCAGGCTGGACTCAGACTCACTAAGTAGCCAAGTATGACCTTGAACTTTTTAGTCATAAACACTCATCCACCTCAGAGTGTTAGGACTGTAGGTGGGTGCCCCATACCCGGTTCACACAGTGCTGGGGATCAGATCCAGGGCTTTATGTATGCCTTTGTACCTTCACAACCATGATGGGCTGTACCCTCAAACTCTGAGCCAAGATAGGTCAACCAACCTTGTGGATTCACCTGTCTCCGTGGCTCCAGCTCTGGGATTCCAGCTGTGCAATAGCACACCTGGCTTTAATCTTTGTATTGACATGGCTTTTGAGAATCTGAATTCATATCCTCATGCTCACATAGCAAGCGCTTTACAAATGAAGCCCTTCCTCATCGCCAGCCCCACCAGCACACTGAATCTAGTCAGTAACAGGTGACTGTGTGCTTAGCAGGTTACTGTGGCCGGCGTACGGTGGGGCTGAACAGAGCGAGAGCAGAACGTGTCAGGGCAGAGGGGAGCTTTCAAGAGAATGCACACATTGATGATGGTATCTTAGAACAAGGCCCTGCAGGCAGAGGTAGGAGAAAGAGATGCATGTTAAGACAACCCTAGTCGTCAGTAGCATGATCAGAAATATCCATGTAGAGACAGTAGCAAGGGAGCCTTTCAGACACATCCAATCTTTTGACACTAAGGTGTTGTAATCATAAAGCTTATGCTGGAAAAAATGAAGCAATCAAATAAAAAAATAATCTCAGGCTGGGGAGAAGTGCTTGCCTTACAAGCGTGAGGACCTGAGTTTTTATCTCAAGAACCCGCAAATCAAGACATGGTAGTGTGGTTGTAATCTGTGGGGAGGCAGAGACAGGCAGATCCCCAGGGCTCAATGGGAAGTCAGTTGAGTCTATTTGTGGAGCTACAGGTCAGTGAGAGACCCTGCCTCAGAAGACAAGGTGGATGGCACCTGTGCTGGAGAGTTTCATGTCAACTGGAAAGCTAAAGTCATCTGAGAGGAGGGAGCCTCAATTAAGAAGATGCTTCCAGGAGATGGGGTTGAAGGGAAGCCTGTAGGGCATTTTAAAAATTAGTAACCAATCGGGGAGGGCCCGGCTCACTGTGGTGGTGGTGGGTACCAGTACCTCTGGACTGGTTGCCCTGGGTTCTATAAGAAAGCTGGCTGAGCAAGCCACAAAGAGCAAGCCAGTAAGCAACACCCCTCCATGGCCTCTGCATCAGCTCCTGCCTCCAGGTTGATTTCCTGCCCTGACTTCCTTCAACAATGGACTACAATGTGGGAGTGTGAGCTGAATGAAAAACCCGTTCCTTCCCAAGTTGCTTTAGTCATGGTGTTTCGTCATAGCAACAGACACCCTAACTAAGACAGCACCCGAGTAATCACTCGACATTGTTGTTTGGCCTCTGTACTCGCTCATGTGCAACCTCACATACCTGTGCACCTGCAGACATGTGAACACGCATACATGTATACTACACACACACACACACACACACACACACACACACACACACACACACACACACAAATACTCCCCCAGTCTCATAATATTTTAAGTAAGTTTGTGATTTTAGGTTGGGCCACATTCATAGATATTTTTTTGTCACACGCGGCCTTACATAGCCTGTGGGGCACAGGGTGGACACACCTGTTAGATGCTGTGGGAGCTGCCTCCCATCTACTCAAAGAGCCTGTCAGTATCTGTCCCCCGCATAACACTCAGTGATGTCACTTGGTATCTTGGAATCAGCGAACGTGATTCCATTGACACTGTAGAAACGAGCCAGTGCTATAAACCAGGGCTCGCTTTTTTTCCTGGAAACCCAGTTGTCAACATTTACTAACCTATCACTACCCACATGCAAGCTCATTTTCCTCTCTAGCATCTAAGGACTCTCTCCCAGGGCGTGTCACACTGTGGATCAGGGATCCGCTGCCCAGACAGTCTGAGCTGGCAGCTCTCCGCCTTTGAGCTGTGTGGGGTGCATCTGGGCAAGCAGTGAGTACACATTCTGAATACACGGTGATTCAAACTCGGCAAACATTAATAAGCTGCCACTGTCTGCTGGGAACAGCGCCTGGCATAGGGGAGCTGCTGGGACCATCGCAGTCTCATCTCTCCTTAAACCAGGACAAATGAACTGGAGTCCCAGAAAAGGGGTGCCAGGCCCCAGGGGAAATTGACAACAAGGTATGAGGGAGGTTTCTGGAAGGTTTGAGAGGATAATTTGTCTCAAAGGAGGAGTGATAGCAGCGGTGTCTAGGAGTGAGGAGCTAAGATGGCTGAGACGTACAGAATGAAGAGGACGGGCGGGGAAGAAAAAATCGCTGGCTGTGGAAGAACACAGAAGCAGGAAGGGATGAGACGTGACGCTCCATTTTCACTTCTGTGATAAAAAAACAAAACAAAACAAAAAACTGAGAAAGCAGCTCAGGTGAGGAAAGGGTTTATTTGGCTTACACTTTCAGGTCACAATCTATCTCTGAGGGGGAAGTTAAGGCAGGAAGTCAAAACAGCTAGTCACAGCACACCCACAGTCAAAAGCTGAGAGAAAAAATATGTAAACGTTTGCATGGATCTTCGTTTGCTTACTTGGTCTCAGTTCACTTTTTCTTCTTGTATACAGTCCAGAATTTCCAATGTCCTGTCTAGGGAATGGTGCTGCCCACAGTGGCCTGGGTTATACCAATCAACAGACAAAATGATTCCTTAGATACATGCCTGAAGGACAACACAAGCTAGATAATTTCTTATTAGACTCTCTTCTCAGGTGACTCTAGGCTGTATCAAGTTGACAGTTTAACCTAACTAGTACACACGACTTAGGCACAAATGGCCTAGTGGTCTTGTATGCTACAAGCTGCTCAGGGAGGGCCACAGTCTGACCTCGGATTTGCTGTAGTATCTTGGTGACTCTTAGAGTCCATCTCGAAAGATTGCTAAGAAACCTTCACTCTCCCACTCTGCCTTCCTCTTTATAGGGTGACTCCAGAGACACTTTGGGTGAGTTAATATTAATTTGATAGATAACCCGAAGCCACTAGGGGCTTAGGACATTTTTTTTCAATAAGTGAGATTCATTTTGGGAGTCCCAGGAAAGTGCACACCGTGTATAACTGAGAAAGGAAAAGAGCCTTTTAATATTATTAATAATTATTAATTATTAATAAATAAGCTGGGACTCTTGCTTGTGTACCAAGGGTTTAGGAGCTTCAACCACATTTCTGGGTGAGTGGCTCCTTTACCCTTCTCAAGTTGCCAACATTTCTCCTGCCTCCCTGTCCCACCTCAGTGAGGGCAATGGATTCGCACTTCAAAGGCGGAGAGTTCAGAGTCATGTCTTTGGGGTGTCTTCCAGGTGTGGGACTTGGCTTTGCTGTGGTCCTTCAACCTTATTGTCTTCAGGTTGTGCTGGGAAAACAGCTTCCCCTGAGGGTCACTGAGAAGATCCAGTCTGACCACAGTTGTCAGGTTCCAGCCCTGTGATCAATGGTCCCCAGTGGTGGTGGCTTCTTAGGTGCTATCTAGTACAAGTGTTTAGTGGAGTGGCCTGGTATGGAACAGGTGCTCCATGACCCAGAGTTGTCATCAAGCTTGTGTCTATCAGTTCACCCTGCTCGCAGCCTGTCTGTGTGCTCCCCTGGCTGGAGAAGCTGATGCCCGCAAGCCTCAGGTCCCTCATTTAAAACGTCCCAGGTGAAGATTCTAAGGAATGTACTGGCACCAGTGCCTTTCCACATCAGGCCATTAGGGCGCTAATTCCCACTTGACCTGTTTGCCAGGTAGCCCTGCCAATCAGGTGGATGTTCAGGATGACAGACTAGAGAGAGGGCTGAGGGCTGGCTCTAACTTCCTTGGGTGTTCAGCTCCAGGAAAGCAGCTAGGTTTCACAGGGGAATGTAGAAGCTGAGTTGGTTCACTGGAGGCTGGAGGTGACTGGTGGCTTGTTGGTTTCCTGTGAGAATACGGTACAGTGTGTGGCATAGAGGAGGATGCTCATTCAACATAATTCAATTGATTAAATGATGGGGACCCTTACAGCACTGGCTTGACTCCAGCTTTTCCATCTTATCGTGAAGAGATCTTGTGATCCCAATACCCATGGCTCTTTTCAAAAGATCCCCACTCTGAGACTCCTGGCCGAGTCGCCTGTTACCTGGTGCAGGCAGAAGGAGCTGTACCATCCTTCTAGAAGTGTTCTTAGACATGCGCAGACACAGGAAACAACTCCCAGGCATGCTCCCGAAGTGTCCGCCTCAAGTTTACTTCCTGTTGAGAGCCTGGACAGAAAAGCAGCTCTCTGCCTCCACTACCAGGTGCCCTTATATTCTTTGCTCTTCTGCCTGAGGTTTTGATGAGACCAAGGTCTTTCACCCTAAAGTGAAAGTTCCCTCCGTATAGCTATAGCTATGGCTCCTTTCACCCTTCACCCTCCTGCCTCTTCTGTTTACTTGCACTGTTCTTTATGAGACCCTTTGTGCCATTTCTTTGACTGACTATCTTCTATCTATCTATCTATCTATCTATCTATCTATCTATCTATCTATCTATCTATCCATCCATCTATCATCTATCTATCTATCTATCTATCTATCTATCTATCTATCTATCTATCTATCATCTATCTCTCCATCTACCTATCACCTATCTCTATCTACATCTATCTATCTATCTATATCATCATCATCATCATCATCATCATCATCTATCTATCTATCTATCCATCTATCTATCTATCTCCTATTTATTTTCAATTGCAGTTATTTGTGTGGGTGTGTGCACTCACGCCACCTATGTGGAAATCAGTGGGCAGCTTACAGCGGTTGGTCCTCTCCTTCCACTATGTGGGTCCCAGAGACTGGATTCATGTTGTCAGGCTTAGTGGCGTACATTTCCCCTCTGAACCATGCTGTTGGCCCTATTCATTTATTCATATATACATATTCATATGTGTTTGTGTACATGTATGCATGTATGAAGAAGCCAGAGGTTGACATGATGTCTTCCTCAACGATTATTTATGATCATTTCCTTTTTAAATTGAAAATAAATATTTTTAATAAAATATATTCTGATCAGGGTTCTTCTACCCTCATCTCACCCAGATCCTCCCCACCCATCCCACTGCATGGCTTATTTAGGAAACAGGTGAAAAACAAAACAAAACAAAATAAAAAACCAGAAAAGAACAAAACAAAGGGGGAAAACATCCCAAAGAAAAAGCATGAGAAACACACACCCATTCAGAGGCTCACACAGAAAACCCATAAAGACCCCAAATCAGAAGCCATAATATGTAAGCAAAAAGACTAGTAAGGTGAAAAAAAAATGCCCAGACAAAGCATCATGAGACAAAATATTCTCCAAAAATATCATGAGTTGTATTTTGAGACAAGGTCTTTCTATGTAGCCCTGGCTGACCAGGAACTTGCTCTGGAGACCAGGCTGGTCTTGTGCTTGGAGATCCCCTGCCTCCGCAGTGCTGGGATTAAAGTGGGTGCCACAATGCCCAGCACCACCTTGCTTTTGGAGTCGAGGTCACTGTTAAGAGCAGAGCTCTCTGATTCTGTTGGGCAGGCAGATCAGCAAGCATCAGAGTCAGAATCCGCTTGCTTCTGCTCCCCAGGACCACTATTCCAAGGACTTGCCACCATTCCTCCCTCTTTTCATGTGGGTTCTGGGTATTCAACTCAGGTCCTCACGCTTTCACAGTGAGCCCATTGCCACCTGAGCCATTATCAGTGCAGCCCCTGTGCATCATGTATCTTGTGGGCCAGCAGCACCAAGCAGAATAAGCCATTTAGCAAGATTCCATGAGGGTTCTCACACGTGTTCATGTTTGGGAAACGCTGGCATGATTCAGAGACCCCTCCATCTGATCGTAATCTTTGCTGTTCTGAGCTGACCACAGGAACAAAACAAGATGCCCTGGGCATTTATCTTCCCGCGGCTTGAGACTGTCTAATCACGCCTTTGAATGTCCTCCGTCAGAATAAAGGAGAGCAGTATTCTTAATGTGCCAAGCAGCACGTTCGTTTCTTTAATGGGGTCCATGTGCCTTGGGTGACCACCTCGCGGAATGTAAAACTAAGCTGTTGCCACCTCCTCCGCCTAGTAGCCTTTCCTCTGTAGCCAAGCTAATACCACATAGAACATCTGGAAATTCTATTTTGTTGCCTAATTTAAACCAGACTAAAACCAATCAGCATAAAAGTTTATGAACTTTCTGGGGCCTCACACCTTATATTTCCCCATCTGCAGAAGCCAGCATCGCGGAGACTGGGGAAATGAAAGCATAGGCATCCTAGCCTTCTAGGCCTGGGGAGTGTCTGTGGCTTTGTGTATTGGGTCAGGGCTCTGAGCTGGCTGGGGTTGGCTGAAGGGAGGAGGGAACCGGACGAAGCTGAGTGACTTGCATACAAATAAATACACATGTAAATTTAAAGGGCCTTTGGCTTTAAGCTGGGGTGGCAGAAGGGGTGCAGGGGATGAGGAAATGCCAGGTGAGGGGAGAAAAATGGAGTGTCAGCCAGTGAGAGCAGGGACTGGGGAATGAGGGCTGCACCGCCAAGAATAAACTGGGAATTATTTTACAGCCGCTGCCCATCAGATTCAATGACATGAGAAGAGGTTAACTTCACTTCTGACTAGGGATACCAGCCTAAAGCAAATACTAAAGCAGCCCAAAAGTGAAGGGCTGAGGGACCTGGTCCTTGGTTAGTCTGGATGAAGAGGAAGGACTGAAAATTATCCAAAACATTATAGCAAAATCGTGTGTGTGTGTGTGTGTGTGTGTGTGTGTGTATCCACCATGCTGATTGTAAACTTTATCTGGAATAGTGGCTGGATATGGTGGCTCGTGCCTTTAACCCTAGCACCCAGGAGGGAGAGGCATGCAGATCTTTGTGAGTTCTAGGCTAGCCAGTGCTACATAGAGAAACCCTCTCAAAAAAAAAAAAAAAAGACTAGCCAAGGTCTGTCCTTAGCTAACTCAGTTCTGAAGACCAACCACAAAGGCAGAGGACTCACAGAAACTTGTTTCAAGATTTCCAGTAGAGATATGCTAACTGAGAGACAGAGGTGATGACGACAGAGCGACAGAGCGTGGGTGCATCTGTGGTTTGAGCAGGACGAGATCTCTGAGGGGAATCACTCTTCTTGGTCCATTTGAGTTGCTATGACAAACAGCATAGCCTGTGGCTTATGAACGCCACACCCTTGGAAGAAGGATGAGGTTCCGTTGGTAGAGTGCTCACCCAGCAAGTACAAAGCCCTGGCTCCAAGCCTAGCACTCTTTAAGCCAGGCATGGTTGCACACACCTATAATCCCAGAGCTTGGGGGTGGAAGCAGAGGATCAGGGGTTCAGGGTCATCCTTGGCTACAGAGCAAGTTCCAGTCCAGACTGGACTGTGCAAGACCTTGTCTTAAACACAAAGAAAAACCTCACACTTCCTTTTTTACAGTCCTGCAGGCGGAGAAGTCCAGTACCATTTCCTGGGCAGACCCCAAGTCTGTGAGAGTCCTGGAGACTCCTTTTTCCTGTGACCTCACATAATGGAAAGGGAGAGGCAGGTGTTTGGGGACTCTTTTTAAAGGGCACAACCAGGCAGTGGTAGGGCATGCCTTTAGTCCCAACACTCACAGAGGCAGAGGCAAAAGGATGTCTGTGTTCATGGCCAGCGTGGTCTACAGAGTGAGTTCCAGGACAGCCAGAGCTACACAAGAAAAGGATCCTGTCTAAAAAGCCAACAAACAAACAAAAACAAAAAACAAAACACACACACATACAAACAAACAAAAAAACACAAACAAGAAATAAAAGAACAAAACAAACAAAGGGCACTGATCCTATTTCCTTCTTTCCTTTAGAGACAGTGTGACTGTCTCCCTGGGTGGCCCTAAACTAACAGTCTGCTCACTCACTGTCCCCCTGCTTGCTTCCTTGCTTGTATGCTCCCTGGTTACCTGGCTACCCGCTACCCGGCTTACTGTGGCGGCTCCAATGCTGCCATTACAGGTGCAGTACCGTGCTGGGTTTACTAAACCCATCCTTGAGAGTTCTACAACCTAATCACTTCCTGTTTTCTCTTTGCTTTTACAAAATCCCTGGCAAAAGTAACTTAAGGGAAAAAAGGTTCATTTGGGCTCCCAGTTTGCGAGTCCAGTGTATCACATCAGGGAAGCGGCACCGAGATGAGCCCAAGGTAAGCTGGTCATATTGCGTCCATAATTCCTGGAGACGGCTCCAGGCACCAGGCTGACATATGAGCATGTCATCTTGTCCACCAAAGGGCACCCTGATGGAGGAAGCACCAGAATTTCTCCACACTGTAGACAGAGAAGCCTAGACTAGAACAGGGAGACAGTAGACAGTAGTGCTAGGAATGGGGTTTGAATTTAGGCCATGTGAGTCTAACACTCATTTCTATCTTCTCTACTGCGCTGTCTCAAAAGTGTGCATCTGGGACTGGGGGATAGCCTGGTTGGTAAAGGCGCCTGCTGGGTGAAAGGATGCTGAGTTGGCATCTCACCACCTGTGTAAAACGCTGAACACATCTATCTATCGCCCTGCCCTGGGGAGCGGCGGGCAGAGACAGGAGACCCAGCTAAGAGGAAGAAAGGTTGAGGAGGACACCTGACACTGGCCTCCAGCCTTCTCATGCACACTCCTACATACATACCCGCCAACCCCCACCCCCAGGTGTGCTGGTGTACACCTATGGCTTCAGCACTTGGAAGGTAGAGGTAGGAGGATCGGGAGTTCATCCTCAGTTACATAGCAAGTTCAAAGCCAGCCTGAGCTTTTTGAGACTCCACCCTCCACAAAAAAAGTAAATTGGGGGCCGAAGATAAGGCTCATTAATTAAGAGCACACATACAGACGCACACACAGGCCTAGACACACACACACACATGCATACATGCGTGTATGTATAAACACATTGCACAGGATGAAAGGAAGGAGCAACATACAGACCCCAAAGGTCACAATTCTCAAGGGATGGAGGGAAGGAAGGACAGAGGAAGTTGCCTTATGTCCAAAGGTCACAATTCTCAAGGGATGGAGGGAAGGAAGGACAGAGGAAGTTGCCTTATGTCCTGTGATGTGGGAATGATTTCTTATTAATAAAGAAACTGCCTAGGCCCATTTCATAGGCCAGCCCTTTGGTAGGCGGAGAAAACAGAACAGGATGCTGGGAGAAAGAAGTTGAGTCAGTGAGTCACCATGGTTCTCCCACGCCAGACAGACACAGGTTAAGATCATTCCTGGTAAGCCAGATTGTGGACTACACAGAATAATAGAAATGGGTTAGATCAATATGTAAGAGCTAGCCAATAAGAGGCTGAAACTAATGGGTCAGGCAGTAATTAAAAGAATACAGTTTCCGTGTAATTATTTCGGGTCATAAGCTAAGCTAGCCATGCAGGCGGCCGGGTGCTGGGGACACAGCTCCGCCGCTCTTATTTCAACAGTCCTGGTCTCCACCAGGAGGCCCCGAACCCTTTTTAAATTACTTCGTGAGTCTGATGCTCTGTAAGTCACTGGGATAATCAGATATAATTCTCTTTTTAAAAGATTAATTTTTATTTAGTGTGTGCATGTGCACACATGCTCCCAGAAACCAGAGAAAGGTTTTAAGAGCTGGGGCTACAGGAAGTTGTGAGATACCCTATGTGGGTAATGAGAACTGCGCTCAGGTCCTCTGCAAGAGCAACAAGTGCTCTTTAAATGCTGCAGTGGCTCTCCAGCTTCCAATTCGCTGTTTTGTGTTTTGAGACAGTCTCAAATAGCCCGGGCTGGTCTTGAACTTGCTATGTAGCTAGTGATGACTTTGAACTCCTGATCCTCCTTGTCTCTACTCTCCAAGGTTCTCCCCTGTGGTGTTGGAGATGGAACGCAGGGCCTTGTCCATTCCAGGCAAGTACTCTACCATTGAACCACACCTCTAGTCTCTTAGTTAACTTTAATACTTTTTATTTAATTTTAATTATGTGTATGCATGTGTGTCTATATGTGGTTGCATGCATGCGAATGCTTGGTTTCTGCAGAGGCCAGAAGAAATCATAAGATCCTCAGGAGCTGGAGTGAAAGTGGTTGTGGGCTACTGTATGTGGGTGCCGGGAGTTGAACTCAGGATCTCTGGAAGAGCAGCAAGCACTCTTTCAATGCTGAAGCATCTCTTCAGCCCCTTAGCACACTCTCTGAAAGGGCAGATGCGAAGGGTGGATTTGTGTCCTCCCAGAGAGATGCATCCTCAGACCCACGGCCAGTTCTCCAGAATAAAATTTGTTTGGGTTATTGAAGTGTTAGGAGATCATTGACATGAGAAGTCGGTGATTGACATCAGGATGATGTAGTCATGAGCCGAGGAGCCAGCAGGTCCTGGAGGTAAGGGAACATTCTCCCACATCTTTTAGAGGGCTTGCAGTCCTGCTAAAATGTTGATTCCAGTGAAGTACCTACCTGTGGGAACTGCCCCAATAACTCTAGGAAACAAGCGCAAGGGAGAAACCAAGTTCTCCTGGAAGCATGGAGTCTCCCGTGAGCTTTGATGCAGTCTCCTTCCAGAGTTCACACTCGGTCTGTTCTTAGGATGGCCACCCTGGCTCTCAACCTTCAACAATGAAAGTTCATTTTTTGGGATGATATTTTTCTTTTCTTTGCTATTGAGACCTTTTCTCTAAATGGCTCCTACAGGAGACCTTGAGGCAGCCTGGGAAGGGATGGGCGTTGGAGTCATTGATTGGGATTTCAGTTCTGACTTTACTGTGGGATTCTGGAAAAATTGCCTAACCTCTCTGAGTTTTCCTCATTTATAGAACTAGGAATATGGAGCTGGGAAGATGGCTCGACTGGTAGAGGTGACCTAAGATTGTTCTCTAGAACCCATAGTGGGGTAAAACAACAAAACCAAACAGTGCATGGAGCTGCATACCTATAATCTCTGGTAGATCCCTGGCTTTTGCTGGCCAGCTCCCCTAGCCCACTTGGGGGACAGTGCCTGAGGAATGACACTTTTGGTGGTCCTCTGGCCTCTACATACATGCATATATGTGTACATATATATGCAAACTGGCACATAGAATAGGAACCTTATCAATATATATTTTAGCAGGTGTGTTCCCAATGTGCTGTTAGATGGCTTTCTGTTACCGTAACCAATCACTTCTGACAATCAACTTTTCAAGACAAAAGGTTTGCTTGTGTTATGGTTTCAGAGTCTTCTCTCTCTGGTTGTTGGGTCTCATTGTTTAGGGCCTATGTCACTTCAGTGTGTCATGGGAGAAGCATATGCACTCTGACTCTTCCATGTACATGAATCTCCTGCCCTTGCACCACCTCCAGCTCCTCTTTCCCAGCTCTTCCTTTCCTGATTCCCACTCAGCATTCGGTATAGAATCAGTCACTCGGGGGGCCTGTTTAAAAGTCCACACTGAGTGGATGCAGATGAGCCTCTGCCAAGCCACTGTCCTGGAAAATAAAAACACCAAAGAAGAAAAGAAAGTCAGCTTGGAAATACCCAAATATACAAGAGGTGCCCTTGGGAAGTACAGGGAATGACGGCCTCTAAACAGAACATGCTCACTAGAGCGTTTCTCTCTCTCTCCCTCTCTCTCTCTCTCTCTCTCTCTCTCTCTCTCTCTCTCTCTCTGTCTCTCTCTCTC